>NC_050517.1:22825253-22825603 GCF_002922805.2 Oryzias melastigma
AATACAAATGTGGGGTGTGTGTGGTCATGCTGGTCCTTTCAGTACACAAAAGCTATATTTCTTAAAGGAAATAATGGTAAAATGGCATTAAGAAATAAATAAAACAAGTCAGTCAAAGATTTTGCGATGAAACAAAACTGAAATGGATTTCCTGGATCATCTGAAATCTTGCTCTGAATTGCAAAACTGAGGAGCAGAAACTGACCCAGGCATGAAAAGCTCTGCATGATATAAGAGGCTGGGATGCTCCAGGCTACATTTTTTTTTCCTCTTCCAAATCTTTCTGGTCAATCGCCGACACCGATGAGCTTTCACAGCTGAGAGTGCATCAGCAGAAATACTGCTTGGTG
>NC_050517.1:22825614-22851047 GCF_002922805.2 Oryzias melastigma
GGAAAAAAAAAAAAAAAAAAGAGGCCCTGCGACTCAGCGTTTCGCTGATGTGTGCATGATCACCGTGGTCCCAAAACAAACCACAACAGCAGCTCCTGCTTTAGTTTGAGTAAGGCACTCTGCCCCACCTCGTGACCGTCGGCCTCCTCTTCCCCGCTCCCACAGTGATGTGGTACACTTAGCACAGTAAAAGGCATAGAAACGGGAGACCGGACAAAGTTTTCCTGTTGAGCGTTTGATGAGTGACGGATTGGATCAGGTTGCGATCAGGTTGCACACATAAATCAGAGGAGTTCTTACTAAGCTGTTCTCAAAAATGATGGGGGGGGGGACCTCTCGTCTCACATGGCAACCAGCTGCTCCACGGATGATGCTGTATTCTCTAGCAAGTCACTGTCTGAGTTATTCTTATATGTTTTTTACATCCGCGTACACAAACCCCGCCTCCTTCAGCGGTCTGGGTTTGGCAGTCTTTGATATGTAGATATAGACGAGGCCGTTCAGATTGATTCTAAAATACTGGCCTGTGATATTTCTCTCTTTTTTTTATGTTTCTAACTACAACACTTGCTCAAAAACATCCACTGGTTTGTTTTTGAGAATACCAAATGAAGTTATTTTTCACATCTTTACATTTACAATATATCGCAGTGGTAGGCGTGGAACACATATGCAGTCCGTTTCCATTGCCTACGTTTATAGTCTTAATCTTTATTCCGCTCAGAAATTGAGTTTTTTCTTGCAAGGCAGATGCAGCTCCGCTCAGGACGAGATGCTGCTGCTCCACCAGAACACCAGCGCTCATGTGTGAGGGTCTCTGTCGGATTTAGACTGTGAAGGTTTTTCTTTAAGGTGGTGGGTGTAATAATCTTTTTTTGTAAGAACAAATGAGATATAAAACAAGACTCTATGAGCAGATGGAGGAGGAAACGGGACAGAGAGAGGCCAAACTAGTTGCTTTTCGGATGGGGAACCGGTCCAGCCCGACCAGATGGATCCATTCTACCTGCTCACTGTGGAGGTCCAGGACCTCAGGGTGCCAGGCAGTTTGTCACACCCGGGCATGCTCCAGAGCTCTGAGGAGGCAGCTGCGCTCGCCGCCGGAGGATCTTCCGTCATTTTTGAGGGGCAGCAGATCACACTGTGGCCTCCTGCCCTCTCCTCCTCCCTGGAGATCAGTCCTCTGGACGAGAGCCTCTCCTGGAGGTGTTTATCTCCACTGCTAAGAGAGCCTCCGTTCGAATTCGCACTCGGATACGAGTTCCAGGGCCAAGCGGTGCTTGATGTCTGTGTTTGCAGGCTCTTTTTTTCACAGCAGGGGGAGCAAGTCTCCCTCTGCCTTTCTCTTCTCTCCGATGATCTTCCAACAGTCTTCGAAGCTCCATGTCTGTCACCACATCCACAGTCCATCTCTCCAGACCCCTGAAGGGTCCCTTGCATCCTGATTGTGGATTTCTGCTCGGTGGACCTGCCACCTGTAGCCCCTCTGCGGTCTGCAAGCGGTGGAGCTTTGTCTGCCATGCACACTGTGGCCTCTAGAGGGAGCTTTTGAGAGGAATCTGGGGCTGAGACTGGACTGGATGACAGCGATGGATTCAGGAGGGGGTCCAGGCTCACTTCCTGCAGGGCAGAGTGGACTGAAGGAAGGGAATCCCAGGGGCCGGCACAGTCTGTCAAGAGAGGAAGGAAATCAATGGCGTGAGAAATGAGAAGAATGAGGAGGACTGTCTCACATTCACATGCAAAAAGAAGCTGAGAGAAGGGAGAGAAGCAGGGAAAAGAGAGAGGGGCGTCATACATTTTCTTATAAGCTCAAAGTTGCATGCAGATATGAATGGGTTTTAGGGGTGTAACAATTAATAGACTTATCAATGAATCAATACTATCAGCTCGATTTGTCTGAGGCAAGTTGTGAATCGACTCGACATATACCAGGAGTCTGCAACATGCGGCTCTTTTACCCTTCCATTGTGGCTCTTTGTTTAAAATAAAATGTTTAAAGTAACTGTAAAGGAAAAAGCAATGAAATAGTAAAGGAAAAAAAATAGGTAAATTAACTTAAACTTTCTTCAACTCATTCACAAACCGTTGAATGACAGTATGAATCATTCAACAAGGATCCTAAGATGTAATTCTCCATCAGTCCTTTGTAGTTTATCAACGTCATACTCACACATTTGGACCAGAATTACTGTTAAATTAAGTTATAATCCCCTGGATTTAAACTGATTTTACATTTGTGATCAAATTCAAGGATTTAAAGTGTAATTCATGGTTTTAATAGATGGTAAGGGTCACTTCATTAACTCTGATTTAGTTTTTGCTGGTTATGTTTATGAATTTGTGGCTGAAATGCACCAGAAACAGCGAAATAAACAGGTTTTTTTTAAAATCATTGATGACTTTACACTTACTTTTTACTGCATTTACTGCATTGACATGATCCTATGGTGTAGGATGTCTTTTATTTTGAAAGGAAGTTCTGTCAAAAGTTATAATCTATTTTATATATTTTGAAAAAGCTATTTTATCTTAATGTTTGTTTTATTTATGCAAAAAACAATATTTCATTTAAATGTATCATGTCAGTATCAAAAACATAAATATACATCAGTATCTTATTTTTCTCAAGGGTGATTGAAGACTTTGGGGCTCCTACTGGGTTTTGGTTGGTTTATGTGAGTCACACTGGTGGAATTTATGTCTAAAGATGTCCTGGATTGATTTTAGTTCAATGAATCGGGTTGTTCCAAAGGAATCAATATCAACTAAAAATTGTATTAGCGATCACTAATTATGATATGAATCGAATTGTTGTTATAATGAATCATTACACCCCCAATGAGTTCCCTGCATTGCTTCAGTGCTTGTAGCCTGTTCACATTCTTTGAGGTTGTGCGACTGATCCCGAGCAGCTATAAGGACACCGATTTCACACCGACACTTTCACAGCTATCACTTATGATACACTCGCATCTAGAGAGACTCTTGAAACCATATTGCCCTTTTACTGCTGCACGCAAATACACAGACTCACACCCGAGTGGGATTTTCTGCATGCATAAATGATCAGAAGTACAAATGCATGCAGAGAGGACATCCACAAACCACAGATTAATCAATATGGAAAGAGAGAGAGAGACATGCAATTTTTCACAAACCGTGTCTTTAGAGTGGCCCATTAGGAAGAAATAGGGGGAGCTTAGTGTGTCACCTTTCATGCACATGGAGAGGTTGGAAGGTACCATTCCTAAGGGGAGGCAAGTAGAAGCCTATGCCAATCATTAGACTTAAAGCAGGGGGCTCACAACACATGAACGTTATAGAGTCGGAAGTTGTTACAGTTTTTGTCTACAATTCAGGATTTTTCATATAAAGACCCACTCCGATGAAAATGGTGCTTTAAACATTGTGTTTTTCACATGATTAAAGATATATATAAAGAAAATTAAGATTAAAATGTCATTTTTGAGCCACTCTTTACTCAAATTATCGTGAATTAGGAGCAGATGAAAAAATGCAGTTGGAAAAAGCTTGTAATTGTGACGTACAAGTTACTACGGCAAGCCACGAGCTCCCTGCTCCGCTTTATTTTGAAGCACTTATTTGCAGACAAATATATGTCCATATTTTGTTCTCATTCGAGCTGGCTCAAAACTGCGCGGTTGAAAAGCTCCAATATTGCTAGTCCCTTTTTTGGCACCGGTAATGTTAGGTCCAATCTGTCACTCATCAACAGGTTTTGGCTAAAAATGGCTCAAACATATTTAAAAACCACTAATTTTAAGTTTGAAAAGTGATTGAAGTGGGACTTTAAAGAAAAGTTGATTTGAAAGATCGGGGAGACAAAAGGACGACAATGCAGAAAGATGTTAATCCTGAGTAAAACTAGAAGAATTCTCTTAAGGTTGTTAAAAACAGTGATGCTGAATGGCAGAGGAGAAGAAAATCAACACAG
Organism: Oryzias melastigma; assembly: GCF_002922805.2. NCBI lineage: Eukaryota > Metazoa > Chordata > Actinopteri > Beloniformes > Adrianichthyidae > Oryzias > Oryzias melastigma. Next base: position 22,829,573 of record NC_050517.1, read on the forward strand.
AAAAAAGGAGATTAAGTGGACAAAAAGGCGTTTGAAAAAGAGACATTTGGGTTCAGGACACCCACCGTATTCTGGCACCTGTCCGGTTCCCCTCTTCAGCAGCAGCCTGACCCGCCTGCCCCCCGCCTTGATGAGCTCGATGGCGCGGGCGTGAGTCATGTCCCGAGTGCTGTCCCCGTTAATCTCTATGATCTGATCCCCTACCTGAAGGAGGCACACACACCTGTGAGTAAACCTGTTTATGTGAGTGTCGGCCAGGAAGAAACTAGAGAGAACACGACTTTTTAAACAAATCTGAGCAGAGGGATACTCGTTCTCAGAGCTGACACAGAGGCACAGATGGTTGACATGGGTTTATTTCCTCAGCTGCGGGTGTGAAAATGAATTCAGCTTTAATGAACAAGTTATAAAAAAAGAGCGACACATTTCTGCACCTCAGAGTGGATTAATTGCACTCTCATGACATTTCTAGAGCTTACCCTCATTCTCCCGTTTCGTATGGCGGGGCCATCCTCCGCCAGGCGCAGCACGAATAGATCCATGCTGTACTCGCGGCCTCCTCGGATACTGAAGCCGAAGCCTTTGGCGCTTTTCTCCAGCTCCACAGTGAAGTAATCGTAGTCCTGCAGTAGCAATTGAGGGACAGTTTTGAACGGGCGATCGTGTGATGCGGGGTGTGATGGTTCAGCTCTACCTGTAGTCTGAAGTCGGAAGGGATCCCCAGAGGGAACTGTGCAGCTGCAGGGTGCTGCCTGAAGTCCAGCAGACCAGGGGGGTGCCGGTAGTCCAGCGTTGGCGGCTGTCGATAATCGGTCACAGGTGGGTGACGGTAGTCCACAGGCGGCTGCCGATAGTCGGTGAACGGAGGATGGTGGAAGTCGGGTTTGACGTCTTGTCTGGCTTTGACCTCTGACCTGAGAAGATGGAAAACCGGAGATGGGGTGTGAGTCTGCAGCTCAGGGAGGTGTCTTCAACCCGAACTTGCACATACCAGGGTCTGATTGCTAAGCTCCTGAATTATGAAAGACATACGGGAGGTAAATTATTCACCGACACTGTAGGCGCTAAGTGAAGTTACGCAACGAGACTGAGAGTCGGACTGGGACCAAACTGTCTGGAGTTTCTTATGAACTTACTAACTAGTGAGGTGACAGGGGTACGCTCTCCACTATAAAATCCCTGCAGCTTATTATCTCGACAGTCTCAGGAGAAACTCACCTGCCATCGTGAAGGTAGAGCTGCGGGGGCAGTCCGGAGGGCTGGCTCACCGGGCTCTGCTGGGTCCCAGCTGGTGCCGGCTGGACGGCTGCCGGTGGAGGACCGGTCACTGTTTGATTTGTCTGAGCTGGTGTCTGGCCAGGCTGGGACAGTGCTTGACCAGGCTGAGCGGCTGTTTGGCTTGGCTGGAGAACCACTTGGCCTGGATGGGTACCTCCTTGGCCTGGCTGGGCTACAAGACTGGGCTGAGTCTGTGGGCTGTGTTTCTGGATCATGGGACTCTGTTTCTCTGAGCTGGGTCCAGAATGGGAACCTGTAATCAAGACAGAGTTTCTTTGAAAGTACAGCTGGGAAAAAAAGGTTTAATGACACCAATGACAAAAGGACAGCTGTTTCCGTTCAGGACAGGTGAACACTTACCCTCCTCTGGAATGATGTGCAGTGTGACGGTTAGTCCAGCATCTTTAATGAGCTTGACGATGTCTGCGTGGGGCATGTTGATGATGGACTGTCCGTTTACCGCCAGGATCCGGTTTCCCACCTTCAGCCTCCCACATCTGTCCGCGGGGCTTCCCTCAATGATGCGTCCGATTTTATGGGGCACAGCTTGTGGTGGACAATAACAAGCAAAACTGAGAAAAGCAAGCGCCGACGGCTTATTGTTTTAGGAGTCTAACGAGTCGTGACTGTGAAACGGGGAAGAAATGTCAAAGGAAGGTAGTTTACTGCTCAAAAGATTTAAATCTAAAAACATTTTTAGTTCAAAAGTTGTATTAATAAATGCTTGCTTCTTAGCATGCCAAAAACATAAAAAAACATCCAAATATGTTTTATTATAGGTTTTTGTTTTGTGTTTGTTGTGATTATAACCACTCATTTAGTCATCTATTTGTATCATGAAATAATAAGAATGGGGTTGGGATTTATAAGACTTTATCCTGCTCCTGTTCTTATTGTATGTATTGTACATTCTAACTGAAAAAGAACAAATAAATAGATTAGATCTTCTTTTAGTTCTGAGTTGTCTTAATGGTTTTGGTGGATCTTCTCTAACTCCATGGACTTAAACAAATAAAAATGCACAGTGATGTTCCTGCTTTTAGATCAGACTCCTTCAAAGATCCGCTCTATGAAAATTTGGGTTTGTGGTGTTTTCTTATAACATTTTTCACATGATGGAAGAACATTTATATTAAGGAAATTAAGATTAAATTTGCATTTTTGAGTGTTTCTTTATTAAAGTCATTGTGAATCAGCTTTTTGAAAAAGTTTGAAAATGTTAAGTACAAACAAAAATCGACGAGCAATAAGCTCCCTGCTCTTCTCCTTTTTGTGCATCTAATTGCAGAGAAATAGATCCATGAACGTCTTTGTTTTCCTCGTCTGAGGAATACTGTACAGCTGGATAGCTCCAGTATTCTTTGCCCTTTTTGTTGCTCTGTTAATGTTAGTTGGGGGTGTGAGGATCTGTAAGCTAGCAGGAGAGTGTGTCGACAAAGGGATGATGGGAAATCAGCAGAGGGTTACTATCGCACCTAAAGTCCCACCCAAAACTGCAGAAACTGTCCTAGAAACTGACAGTTTTTTAAAAATAAATTGTGTCTAAAAACTGTATTATTGTATTAAAAATGACCACTGGAAAAGCTTTTAGAGTAGATCAAAACAAGACTGGAGTGGGACTTTAACAGTTTTAGTTTATCCATTTGTTTTTTTATCTTTTTAGTGTGTCGTATTTTATTATTTTTTTATTACATTCAACTCTTTTATTTGTTTTTTATTATCATTTTGGTGCATTTTTTATCTGATTTGTTTTATGGACATCTCCAGTGTCACCTAAAAAGACAAAAATACAGCACTTTCTACATTTTATTCCTTCTCTTTGAATGGTATTCTTGTTTTACGGTTGTACATGTTTGTCTGTTATACTGGTGTATGCTTGAAGTAAAATATAAATGTGTGATGATGGTTTCTGGGACACTTTGAGCTACTGTATTTACAAAGTGTTTAGAAAAGTTAAATAAAGAGTTGATTTTTAAAAACTTTTTAAATGCTAAACAAATTTAAAGAACTCGATCTAAGCTCAACAAAGTTGTGACAGGATAAGTTAGTTGTCAAGATGGTTGGGGGGGGGGGTTACTGGACAGGGTAATAATATACAAATACCCCCTGATTCTGGTAAATTGTTAAAGCTGAAATGGATTTCAAATCACATAATGAAAGGTCATCGGTGTGTTTTACGGCTTTAGTTTTTGTACTCACTGATGACGGTTGGGTTCTCCGGCCTGTTCAGAGAGCTGATGATGACGAAGCCGAAGCCTTCATTCTCCTTGCGGTGGATGACCACATCGCTGGTTTGGAGAGCGGATCCTTCCGGGGCCGCGGTGGCGACAGGGACAGCGGCGGCGGTGGGGCCGGCGGCCGAGGCTGCGTCGCTCCGAGGAGAGCTGTGCTGCGTCGACACGGAGCCGGGGCTGCGGCCATTCACCGGGCAGGGCTCCCCTACAGAAAACAACAGCGGCGATGTCACAATTTAGCACAACCAGGTAAGAAATAACTCTTCAAATGTTAAAGATATAAAATTCATGCTCTGCTTCATATTTGGACTTTTTAAACTCCATTAGGAGCAGATGGTCCTTTCAAAACAAGAGCATGAATATATAATACACTTGAACCTGTTAAATGTTAGCCTGTCCCCCCCCACCCCATGATAGAGAGTAAAAACAAAAAAAGTCCTCACCAGGCATCTGCACTCTTCTCCTAACAGTCAAGCTAACTTGACCGTTGCGAGCGGCGGCGTGCATCAAGTCAATTACATATTTGTGTGGTTTCCCAGCAACCACATTTTTATCCACGGAAATGAGCTCGTCCCCAGGTCGAAGCCTCCCATCGCGCTCAGCGGGGGTGTTCTCTATTATGGCGCCAATAACAATCTGTTCAAAGACAATCGATATTAGCAGAACAGATGAAGGTGAAGAGGATGAGACTGAGGCAGACGAATCCAACTACTCTGGGTGAGATTAAGCCTCCTAAACTCTCTAAGTGGTCGACTAGCAGTGTGGGGGAGTTAGAGGGTGAGAGAATTAAACTATGAGATGAGGTCAGAGGATGCATTTAGGTAAGTGCGTGGTCCAGCCCGTCCCATACGAGCCTTGTCACGGGCGTCCGGACTCACAGCCTGCACCGCCTCGTCTCCCCCCAGGATACGAAAGCCGAAGCCCGTCTTCTCCCTCAGCAGATGTACCTCCACCTCCTCGTACTCTGGACCTGACGCGGCGAGACGGGCAGTAAACACACGTTCTCTCCGGATAAAGTCTGAATGAAGACAGAGGAGCAACACTCACGTCTGCTCTCGTAGATTGCTCTGGACTTCTCGTAAAGGTCATAAGGGTCGGGTTTGTTGAGGTCAAAGCCCTCGGTGGAGTCGGGCACAGACGTGCGGTGTTGTGGCTGGTTTGGGAAGGGCGTGCCTGGCGGTAAGACGGGTCCAGACAGATTTGCCTGAGGGCTGCCGTGTGGGTCCCAATGATCAGGCAGCTAGAAGAAAAACAGCAGTCGTGTTTCTTTTTAGTGACGTAAACCTATAAATCTGCTTATGTACAGTTGTGTTATTTTAATTAAACACTTTTTAAAAAAAACTCTGAGTTTTCCTGAGGCCTCTTATGTGTTTGTTAAAATGTAACCATTAATGCAAATTGTAGCCTTAGCTCAGATAAGTTTTTACATCTAAACCCTCTTGTAAATGTGATAACAATATCTGATGCCAAAACCATACAAAAAAATTAATAGAAGCAAATGAGAACAATAAAGACCAATTTGAATAAAATAATTAAAATCTAAAAAAGAAAATGTTACATTTTCTGTCTTTTAATGTTTTTGTAATCAAAACATAAAAAAAGGTGAATCAGAAACTTAAATCTCACAAATCTCATTGAAATTGCATAACTGCTTGGCAGAAACCCGTGTTTACATGCAAATTATAAATTAAAAAGATAATATTTTATGTTGATAGATAAATAAAAGTATGACCTTTACATTTTTAGCATAAAAAACACGTTGAGAAAATAATAATAATCAGCAAAGTCAGTTATTAAGCAGAAATGTTCTTGGCAAAATGTGATGAAAAAAATTAGAAAATGACCAAAATGTAATTAATCAACCATCTATCCTTTATTTTAGTAGATTTACTTTCTGTATTTTCTGTTCTTGTAATAAGAGATGCGGCCACTTTTTTTACTTTGTTTCCTTTACATCAAAAATGTACTTTTTCAGTAAAAACTGATTTTTTTTCTTAAAAGAATAAACAAAAATACCACAAAAGTAAAACCACAAACAAGTCAGAAACAGATCAAGACAGAAACACAGAAAAACTGACTTAATGTAGAACCCTAAAGGCAAAAACTTGAGTTTTTTACATTGTAGTTTTAGTAAATGTATTATACATTATCTATATTATAATATATTATATATTATATATATTGTATATAAGGTCCGACAATAGACTTTTGTCTAGATGTAGATTTCTTGAGCAGTAAATCAACAAACAACCTTAAAAACCATGAAAGTAAACAAGCTACAAAGAAAAGCCATCTCTCTAATGTCAAACATCTATGATTAAAGCCAAGTAGGATTTCAAATACATATTCACATCTTATGTTAAATTCATTTTTATCTGAATTTTTAAAGAAAAATGGTAGGAATTTTATTTAACTCCTTCATTAAAAAATTGATTCTGGAGGTTTCAGATCATTTTAGCAAGAGTGTGTTTCAGATGTGTGAGTCTGTTTCATTATTCTGCAGAGTAAGAATCATCTAAATGATCTGAAGTTCCAGAGATACCAAAGAGACATGCATGTTTGAGTTTCCAAACCTGTTTGGAGGCTTTCCACGGAGATATGTGACCTAAGAAAGACACATAAATAAAGTTTTTTTAAAAATAGTACATACACACATATATATCTGTATATGTGGGTCAATCCCTTTAAAAAGGCCAATAATGTCAATGTTATAGGTGACTTTACAGCCCCTTTTTCTTTGTATAACTCTTCATAATGGTTTTAGTTGTTGCGTTTGTTTACAACATATTTACATCATTAGCTGAAGGCAATAGTGGCAGACACACCACACACACATTTCCCTGTTTGTCGCCTGCTTTACTGAGACTAGGAGAATGATACGGGAACAGGAGACTCATCAGCATTGCTCCCCTGTGTTTCTACATCAAAGCACGCCGACAAACTACATACATGCAGTTTGAGTCTGATTGGAAACCCACAAACACAAAAACCTTCCTTTCAACAAAACCTTTTAAAATTGTGTATCTGTGCAAAAATCCTTTTGGGATATCTGGTATATTTAATATTTATTCAGTTCATGAGACTTCCTGGGAAATGACAGAGAGCATTTATTCATGGGATTAATTTGCAGCTTCATCTGCTCGCTATTTATTTGAGAGAAGAAGGTCGGATCACCTAGAAGCCGAGAAGAATGGGAGATCCACGGAAAATCAAACACAAATGTGAGTTTTGTTCTTCGCCATTTCAACCTCAGACGTGCTCCTTTGCTCAATTACAGATACTCTGCTGCCTGCAATCCTTTTCCCATTTAGAATTAAACATAATCAGTATCTGCCACATGTGGAGGAGAGCAGATGAGGGAAACAGATCAAAAATGCTGTCATGTATGGATGCCGTAAACATCAATAGGAGTTTAACGAGCACTATCCGTGGTGCTGAAATGATTCAGCACAGTGGCAGCAGCAGAGGGAGGGCTCTGCGGGAGGCTGGGACTAATAACCACATTCTGCAGGGAGTACAGGCCTTAAGGGAGGCCTATAAGGAATTCTAATAACTCATTCTCAGAAAACTTTCCTTAATGACCCACAGAAAGAATTGAGTGCGAGCTGCAAGGCAATTGTCTATATTAAAGAGGATCGTCTTACTCACAGACGCATGTCAGCTTAATTTAAATGCTAATACAATTCACCGGTATGTGTTGGATGCACTTGTGCGCATGCTGATGAATTACAAATGAATGACTTTTAGAGAGGCTTCTTACAACTCAGTGGTCAAGCTGTCTGGCAGACCAGCCTCACAGACTAACCCGCTGATTTCTGGATGGCCTTCAAATCGGCTCGATTGGCTCGCGGAGCTCGATGGGCTCGTGGGTCTGAATCCTCATTGGTGCCGCAAAATGTCTGGGAGCTGTGGTTGGCTACGCTTCAGACTGGAATGTCAGGGGACGGAGCTGTGAGCGCCACCAGAGCCCAGCAGAACTCTGGCAGAGTGCCTCCACTACGTGAAGCAGTCTGACACACACATGAGCGGCGTGTCTGACACAGTCTGAGCTTCAGAGAGCTACAACTCCATCACACATCTGAAATCCTGCGGTCAGCACACTCCTGACTGATTCATCGATCCAGTGATGAACGAACACTTCTGACATCTGAATCTCTGTAAACACTTTGCTCACCCTGCAGAGTTATCAGGAGAAGCTCCTGCAGTGTCAGCCTGATGATGATGATGTGAATGTTTTTCAGCTGAAAGGTTGTACACCTTTATAGCAAAACCAACCACTATGCTCATCTTTATTTATTTTTTTCTCATTTGTAAATATCTCGTGTATATTTAAGTCTGTCCACTAGAGGGCAGATGCTGGTCAAAAGATGCTAAAATGGGCCAAAAATTGACCATAGCTGTTCATGCATTTATCTAAACATGCTGTGAGTTTTTGTCCTCAGTTTAAAAACAGGAGTTTAACATCAAGCATTAATAAATTAAAACAAGGTTTGTAAAGCTAAAGGTTTAAGAACTGGCACAAGTCCCTCCTCCCCCATTTATTTCACGCATTCCGTCTCATGTTTCAGGTTCAAATAAACACGGATATCTCTGATGGGTTCTGAGATCTCAATAATTACTCCTGTCACACATAAATAAATTAAACCTGAGATGCATATTAGGCTGATTACTTTCATCCCTGATTAAATACGACCCACAGCGAGAGTGATGCAAATAGGCGCAAATCAAAACTCCTCTTAACTCCATGTGATAAAATCTCAGAAACAAGACGAGTTAACAATGTGGACCGTGAAGACTTTAGAATCACGCTCATCCAGGAGGTCGAGCATTGTATTGTTAAGTGTGTGTTTCTGAGCCCCAGGAAATTATCAAGTCAAATTTTGACCTGTGACATGAATATCTTTTGGGAAATCAGTTCAAGTGCACGTGTCAAACAAATAAAGCTTGCAGAGTGCAACTCAATTTGCTCACGGGTGACCAAGGAATGCAGGAAACAGCAGTAGAAGGAACAGGGTCACATTCCTTTTTATTCCAGCACCATCAGCAGAATGTTCACATTAGATTCAATTTTATTTAAACAAATGTGTGTTTTTGAGTGTAACCCTCACATTCATTTATACACATATTAAAAGTTTATAGGAAGTGGAGAAATGGTTGCATTAAGGAGTTATAATGGAAGAATTTAAACTTTTCTAGCCTCTGACAGCACATCTAACCGACCTTAACTTCAGATTAAAAGTTTGCTTTGAAGTAGAAGTTAGTAGGAATCAGTTAAAATGTTATAAATTCAGAAAGAAACACTCATCATTATGCAGGGATACTTCTATTAATATTAATGTAGTAAAAATGCTGTATTTGTAACTAAAAAAAGGGCTTTTTTTTCTTTTCATGCTTTTATTTTTTTATGTCCATTCAAGTTTCACATTTTTCTTAAGAAACTGTAAATCATTGAGTGTGTAAAGCAAAGCAAAACATCTCTCAGCTTGTTTGCACATTAGATATCATTCTGCAGTAATATCAGCCTACGATGTGTTTCGGTACACGAGTCTCATCTGATAAAAGGAACAGACTGATTATCTATTTCCAAATTCCAAGTCAAAACTTGTCTGTATAACCTAGCTTTTGTTTCCATCAAATCTGATTAATTCAGTTTTAATTTGTTGTTGTTTTGATGTCTTGAAATGCTCTTTTTAAAATTAAATGTATTATTATGATGTATTTTAAAGAAGGGTTTCTTATTTTGAAAGAGAAGGGAATTGAAACACAGCAGCATAAAACCTTATAGTACCTTACAGCATATTTACACCCAAAAAAAAACACTATTTGTCACACAAAGACAACCTAACTCAGCTTCTGTTTTCATTTATTGTTTTGTATGTCACACTTTAACCTCCTAAGACATCTCGTTTTGGGCTATATTATCACAGAAAATAATTCTGCTCAACTCGGGTCCTGTCAAAGAGAAATAAAAAAGATCTATCGAACAAGAGCGCAGGTATTAAGAGGTTAAACACACTATCGTTCAGAGCTCTCGTGGTCTTCTTTTCTGTTGCTTTCACCAAGTTATTTATTTTGCAACCATTTCATTTTCCAAACAAATGTCAGAGCTTATTTTTTTTTTTTTAATTAAATTCCCACTTCAATCGTCTTTTGATCTATTGTAAAATCGTTCCCAGTGATCTTAATTATAACTTCCCTGAGTTGTTTAGGACCATTTCTATAGTAGTTTATTAGAAATTCACCTCAAAGTTGTGAGCGGGACTTTTGGCTATAGGAGTAAGCCTGCCCTGACTTCCCATCATTCCTTTATTTTTACGCTCTCTCCCACAAGCTTACAGCTCCTCACAATTCCAAGCTTAGATTACTGGTGCAACAAAAATGGTAACAATATCAAAGCTATCCAGCCGTACAGAGCCAGATTCCATCCCGGACGAGGAAACCAAAGATGTTCATGGATCTATTTGTCTGCATGTGGATGGAGCAGAGCAGGGAGCTTTTGGCTTGCCGTAGTTACTCGAAACCGCATTTTTTTAGTTGTGAATCACAACGATTTAAATAAGTAAATACTCAGAAATGCAGTTTTAAGCTTACCGTATTTTTCGGACTATAAGTCGCACCGGAGTATAAGTCGGAGGGGCCAAAAAATGCATAATGAAGAAGAAAAAACCATACATAAGTCGCACCGGAGTATAAGTCGCATTTTTTTCAAGTAATTTATTTTACAAACTGGTTGAAAAAAACGATATTACATCATCCTGGAAGGTAAGTTATAACATTCATAAGTGAATAGAAAACAGGCTGAATATGTGTCAACACATATTCACATATTAGCATCATGAAAAAAACGAAAAGGTGTAGCATTTATATAACATAACAGTTTTATTTAACTATAGCCTCAAGAACTCATCAACTTTGTATCTTTACTGTAATTAATTGCACGCAATCTCACTCCATATCACTAAATCCGTTAAATTCTTCGTCCTCTGTGTCACTTCTGAATAACTAAAGTAAATAAAGTAATTGCATAGATCACCATAAGAGGGCACTCTAGACTTACGGTCCATATCTCATCTCATTAAAAATTCGTATATAAGTCGCACTGGAGTATAAGTCGCAGGGACATTCAATCTATGAAAAAAACCGCGACTTATAGTCCGGAAAATACGGTAATTTTCTTTATAAATGTCCTCCATCTTCAGAAAAATAGCACAAGAACATGCTAAAAACACCAAAAACACAATTTTCTTCAGAGTGGGTCAGCTTCTGTACATGTTTTTCTGTATGAATTTGTCCAGTTTTTGCTCAAAGGAAAACAATTCCATTTTGACCGCAGTCTGATCCTCCAAAAACAAAATCTCGAGAGACTTGGATGAAATCTGAATAAAGAGCTGCTGAGATTTAAATATATATTCAAAAATAGACAGTTTTCAAAATGATCCTAATCAAAATCCATTTTGCTCTCCGAGCTCTCATCGTCAGCTCTGCTTGACTCCTCTTTTGCAAAGCTGCAGCTGGAGTTGAAGATGCACTCTGACACCATACTCATGCTTCTCATTCACAAGCCAATTTACTTTCATCCAGAGGTTACTTCTATCCGTACCTTTCTTTAAATTTGACACCATCTTCCTTCATGATTAAACGTACAGCAGCAATTCAAATCTGACTTTCAGTGTTGGATGAAAGTGAGGGAAAAGGTTCAGTCAATCAAAGCTGGAAATTGTGTATGTAAGTGGTTTTGTTTGGTGTCAAACAAGTTCTTCTGGAGCTCTTCTGAATCAGCAGCAAAAACAATGTGGAGCCGCTCCTCGTTTATTGCAGGACTTATGTGCTGAAATTAACCCACGATTGGCGAAATCTGCAAAGTGGTCATCTTAAGTCCAGCATTATAGAATGTGGGCATCTTTGCAAGCAGAAAACATTCCACACTCTACAGCAAACATGGTATAGATAAGAATGATTTACAAAGGTATATGGGTTTCGGCCCTTCACTATTTATCACCCTGGTAAGAGCAGCAGGTAACAAAATCATAATAAAAGACTTTTTTCAAAATGGCGGCTTTTCTGTTGGTTTTATCTCCATAGCAACCATATTATGTTTTGGTCATCTGGGCGTGACAAACAGGTCTATGTCATTTTTAGAAGAATTGGCAAAAGTAAACTTTTGGATTTCCTTGGCAACGGAGGTTTTTTGTTAGCAATGCCCACATTCCTAATACAGTCATATAGTATGTTACATTGTTTTATTCAGATTGAACTAGGGATTCATGTTTTCAATTTTCAAAATTTTTTTGGGTGAAAAATTAATTAATGAATGAAATGAATTACCGGTAAATGGTTTATTTTGAACAGTCAGGTAATAATGCATAAAATAATAATCAATCATAAGTTGATCGCTTGAAAGGGAGTGGGAGGAAGCAAACATATATAATCCCACCCCTCAGTGATGTAATTCAATTTCAAACATCAAAATGTGCGAGCAATCGATGGAACGGCTTTTTTGTGAGCTCGCCACACAAAGGCCGCTTAAAATCTACAACTTCTATTTCTCCAAGTAGCTTCCTAATGATGATGGAGGAGTTAGGAGGCGATAGATCAAAATGTCTAGGAGAAATTTAAACCTTTTTTTTTTTTTTTTGGAAAATTCAAGATGGCGACCTCTTCCCAAGTTCAAAGGTCAACAAAACTTTGGTTGTGGTCAAAGGCTTGAAGTGGTGAAATTTCTTAAAAATAACTGGAGAAAAGCTTTTCTTTTTTATATATTGTGGGAAAACATGAAAATCCGCAAATTTCAGACTTTCACAAAAAAATGTTCAGGTGGCCATCCCATAATAATGTCGTTTTTTTGGGGTGTGTATTTTTGTTTCATTAGATGATTTTTTAATCTTTTTTTTTTTGAGTGCCATGAGGGATTTTTGCCACTTTTTTACGGTTTCTCCTGCTGTGATGTCATCATTTTTGGAGGGAAACTGGGTACCAAATGAGTGCAAATTGTAGTGAATTTTGGAAGGGCAAATGTTTTTGCGTAAAGGTGCAGTAAGAAAGAAGAAGTACAAAAAGCATGTGAGAAATTTAAAAAAAAGGGAAAAAATAATGTAAAATTGCACCACAAAAAAGTGAAACAGTGAGGTGGTAAAAGGGGACCTATGTTCTAGCGATTGACCGCTGTAATGTGCATAAAACCCTTCTCCATATCAATAAAGAGCTGATGAGAAAGAGTCAAGGATGGAGGCTGGTTCTGTCTCACCTGTTCCCACTCTCTGTATGAGGAGAGTCGCCTCTGCTCCCACAGGACACTCTTTGAGCAGCTCCACCACGCGTCCATGCCCGGCTGCCGCCACTGGCTGCTGGTTCACCTCCAGGATCAGGTCCCCCTCAATCAGCCCAGATGCTGCCTGGGAGCCAGGCTCCAGCACCTACGCCACAAAAAAAAAAAAACCCCACAAGTATTAATCCTGTCTGCTGCATCCCATTTCTCCTCCGTCAACCAAAACCGACCCCTCAGAAGTTAGGAACAGAATCTCAGTCTGGTCACAGAGAAAACTCAAATAAAGGGACGCAGGGCGCCCCGGTTTGGCTCCTACATCAAAGGTTGATTGGTGGGGTTAAAGCACCAAATGTTTTTCTGATCCCGGCTCAAACTGCAGCTCTCCTTTGGGATGCATCAAACGGGGAGAGCAAATTTCCTCCCCCTCAGATGTATGAACACCAGTTGCACTTTACAATCCAATTATTATACCCACGCTTTACAGGTTTAAAGGTGAAACGTGTCAAAATGACCTGAGGTTATTGCTGGTAAATGGCTCGTTTTACAAATACAAACACAGGTGTAGGTTACATTTCTCATCAGCTGACTGGAACTGCTACCTCCTGAAATGTTAAAGGAAAAAACTGGTTTCATAGCATCAAACATCCAATAAACTATATTTTTCTTTTAAAAGCAGCAGGAATAGGACCAGCATTTATAGTAATGAAGTCGTGCTGCGATTTGTTTGTTGCTTCCTTCTGTTCATCAAGTTATAAAGGCTGACATTGATTATTTTATTAGTACGCTCAAAGAAAATCCAACAGTAGCAGTCCATAGTGTTTATGTTTGTGCTTTTTATTAATCTTATAGTTTTTTTTTTTTTATTTATTGAGACAATTGTGTTTTTTCTGTCTTTTTATTTCTGCTCTAAAGCTTGTTGATACATAACACATAACACTTCTGCTCCAAATTTACATTGAAAGCAAAAAATCACTTACTTTTTTTGTTGGAAAGGGGTTAAGATACTTCATGTTCAAATTTGAATTAAATAGATAAAATGTATTCTTTAAATTGACTTATTTTTTTGTGGATTTTTTGCTCTTTTAAATCTGTCCTTTTATTTTGAAAGTCACTGACTGCAATGTCCGCCATGGCAAAAAACTTAAATCCAAAAACAATGATGCAATGATCCGAGACCACCTCAAAAAATGGGTCCAAGAGCAGTTCTTGGTCCTGGACCAGGTGTATTCAGGCTGAAAATGTGTTCCAGATTATTGGGGGGACACGGACTCTGCCTCATTTTAAGCAAACTAAATGTCTGAACACATTCTAAGTGAATGAAGCTCTCAGAAGCGTCACCTGTTTAACTCGCTGACCAGTGGGACTGTCGGCAATCGTGAACCCGAATCCTTCAGCACCTTTCACCATGGTAACAGTTAGCAGCTCTGCCCCTTGCGCTGTTGCTCCGGCAACACCTGCAGTCCCAGAGGAGGCTATTGAGACGTTGTCATTGTGAGGTGTGAGCGCCGGAGCGGAGCCAGGTGTGGTGGGGGGTAGGGACGATCCGTCCAGATGTGTGTCCCCAGGGTGTGAAACCCCGGCCAGAGCTTGAGCAGGAAGCTGGGAACTCAGGGACAGGTACTCCAGGTACGGGTCGTAGCGGCCGTTGACCACCATGGGACGGTGTTCTAACCCGATGGGTGTTAAAGAAGAGCTTGCTGCACCACTTGGGTCCTCGGGGTCAAAGGGCAGAGGGTATCCCCTGCAGAGCACCAAAGTCACGCTCTGTCCGATGGGAACAGACTGGAAAAGCTTCACCACGTCAGCGTGTGTGGTGCCCAGCACGCAGATGTCGTTAATGTAGACAATGACGTCCCCTTAGAAGAGAAAAGAAGAGCGATTTCAGTCGCAGCTCAGGCACGATCAGGTCAAAACGTTTCAGCATAACACGCCGCAGAAATAGTCATTTTCACAGCCTGCTGCCGTTAAACCTCAGTGGAATCAGAACAAGCTGCAGCAACACAGAAGGAGCACAGTGTCACTCTCAAGTGCCACACAGGAACATAATATCAGCTGCCTGCCACTGCTGGGGATCTGCGTGTGAAAGGTGCATGTGAGGAGGACAGCGAGGGTCTGGGCGGATACGACAACCATCTGCTGCAAGCTGACATCCACACAAACCTTTTACACATAGAACCTAAACTATTCAAATGTGGCGTTTTTAACAGAGTGGAGCGCCGAGATGCTTTATCTTTGTCTTTTACTGGCTGAAAAGCAGATGTGTTTTATGGTCTTGTATGGATTTCAGCTGCAGGCACGCATGCTATCTGACTAAAAGTGTTGTGTGCATGTTTTTTTCTTTTTTTATCCACAGCATTACAAGTAATGAGGTGAAACAACACGAGACACTCACCTGCAGCTCGAGCCTGCACAAAGTAATGGATTTCATCTTTAAAGTCGGAGCTCCGTGACCAACTCTGCTACTTCACATGCTTCTTTTCCTCACCTCTTTCTGCCGCAGACACGCCAGGCATACATGTACAGCATACATAGGATCCCTGAGAGAAATGCGGCTCTCACAGGCCAACTAATCCCGGCCAGGGAGCGTCTGTCTGTGTGCGAAGGCGTGTTTGTGCGTGAGCTGCTCTGCCAATGTCATCGAGTGAAGAGGAGCAAATTGAAGAAAAAAAAAGAGCAAGGAAACCGCTGATGGGGTAAAGAAAGAGGGATGAAATGAAAAAAGGCAAACTTAGGAGGGGAAAAAGAGGAAAATGAAGGCAACAGAGGTGTAAGGTGATTGATAGGAAGCAGGGGGTAGAGACAGAAGATAAAGTAGAAACAGATGAAAATCTGATGAAAAAGAAGGTGATAGTGTGAGGAAAGGACATAAAAAGACAGAGCTAAAAATATGGAGCTAAAAGTAGACAAATTCCACCTCAGACCAGACTTGGAGAACCAGATCACTCACTGAGATGAGAAGTTGTATTAGACAAAACAAACTAAATACACTCTGAGGTAATTAAGAAAGACGTCTGCTCAGAAGCTAACAGACACTTAAGTTTAGAAACCAGACAGAAAAAAACACCACATTTACATGTTGGAGGGATGAAGAAATAACATCTTTATGCTCTTCTGTGAAATAGGAATCTGGGTAATGCTTCCTTTTACAGTACAGTACTTTTAATGTATTTAAGTGGTATTTACAGGGTACTTTTTTGCATCTACTGGGTTCTAAAAGAGTATTTAACTGGTATTTACATAGTACATTTCTGCATCTACTGGGTACTTAGTAAAGAGTACCATGTAAATACCACCTAAATACCCTCTGAGTACTTAAAGGGTACTTAAGTGGTATTTATGTTGTACTTTTTTGATCTGCTGGGTATTTACAGTGTATTTAAGTGGTATTTACATGATACTTTTTTGCACCCACTGGGTACTTGAATGGTATTCAAATAGTTCTTACATAAAACTTTTTTACCCATTGGGTACTTACAGGGCATTTAAATGGTATTTACATGGTACTCTTTTCTGAGTACTTACAGTGTATTTAAGTGGTATTTACATGGTACTCTTTTTTACCTACCTGGTATTTATAAAGCGTTTAAGTGGTATTTACATGGTACTCTTTCCTAAGTATTTAAAGAATTTTTAAGTGGTATTTACGGCATACTTTATTGATCTACTGGGTACTTACAGTGTATTTAATTGGTATTTGGATGGTACTTTTTCTTGCACCTACTGGGTACTTAGTATTATTTACATAAAACCTTTGTACCCACTGGGTACTTAACAGGGTATTTAAGTGGTATTTACATGGTACTTTTTGTACCTACCTGGTATTTATAAAGTATTTATCCCTCATAGGATAGCATGAGGGATAAATACTTTGTAAATACTAGGCATTTACAAAGTATTTATCCCTCATGCTATCCTATGAGGTCCAAATGACCCCACCCTTATATTGATGTGTGATTCCTCCCATGACAAAGGTGGACAGGATTTTAAGTCTGCCATCCTTGGGGAAAAAAAAAAAGATTGGCGCTCTGCCTTATGGGGTTCAGATGACCCCACTTTTAATGTAAACATGCCTAGGATAGCACAAGGGTTAATTTACTTGTTAAGTCATTTTATGCTTCATGGTATTTACGTATGATTTACGTGTAGTACGTATTTTCATGGTATACATTTATTTGTAACAACACAGTAGGTAAACAGAAACTGCCTTTGAAGTAATTGGAAGAAGAAGAAATTTACATTCTGCTTATTAAGTGTTTCATGGTACTCACCATATGCAAGAGGATGGGTATTTACATAGTACATATGTAGTATAGTTTGGTGCTTTTTTTGGCACTTACTTGTAATGAGAATAGAGTAAGTACACAGAAAGTACCATTTACTGTATGTGAATTTTACATGTTAAGCTATACTGCGTTTTATCATACTTACCATGAGAGAGTAGGTACACAGAAACTACATTTAAAGTACAGTGAAACTGTACTGTGAAAGGAAGTGTTACTACAAATTATATCAAACTGAAGCAAAGCTGTCACCCAAAAATTGAGGTTTGAACCGAGTTGTGGGGAAAGTGAGCTGTTGCATTCTTAGTCCCTACAGTCTGCAGTGACCCCTGCATGCTGCAGTTCAGATTCAGACAAGGCGATTTTAGAAAACAGCTATAGAGGTGTTATGTTTTCTATTCCAGCTCATCCTGAAAAGAAAAGTAGAGCTGACATAAAAGTAGGTCTCATCTCAGACTGAAAATGTGGTGAGAAAATAAAAGAAGATCCAAAGAGATTAAAGTTACTGTCATGTCTGGGGTGTCAGATTACAAATCCACCAACAAGGGGACTAATTATCAATTTATTGATTAATTTAGTGGTCACATTTTTTAGCTTATGTAATTTAAAATTTTAAAAATCAATGTAGCTAAAGAAACAGTGGAAAGAAGTCAGTTAATTTAGAAAAAGCATCAAAATTAAACTGACATCAACCTTGTTTGACCAGTAGAATCCCGATTTAGAAAGCCTCCATTATGAAATTTGTTTTAGCTGCAAATTAGGGTACATAACGCTAAGGTGTCAGAATAATAACGCGTCACTTAAGCATTTCTGTAAACATGAAAATTACACCATCAACTCCGGCAGCAGAGGCAGCTTGCCGTTTATTTAACCATCAATTTATTTCTAAGCCAGTTGTTAAGATGGGATGGTATACATAATTACCCGTGTCCATTTTCCCATCCTGAGCAGCAGGTCCATCTGGTATTACACTTTTCACTTGCAGGAACTCATCGGGCTCATCGCCTCCAATAATTGTAAATCCAAATCCCATGTTGCTCTTCTGCAGGGCTGTCGACAGGAAGGTGCCCTTCAGCTGGGTTGGGTCCCTCGTAAATAACGGTTTCTCTGTGTTTGAATGGAGATAAAAGAGTTCTTTTTATGTTGTTTAATGCTTAACTTAAACAGAAAATCAAAGGCAGGCATGGTTACCACTGAATTGTGAGAATTCATTGAGCATTTCGCTGATCAGATGAGTCAAAGTGTGGCATGGATTAGAGATTCAGAGCAACTAAGGTGTCAGTTGCTAAACTATGACATAATCTCCATCCTGTATCATTGAATCCTACCTCTGTATATTGTGGGTAAAGGTAAAGCAGAGAGGCCCTGGCTCTGGATCTGTCTCTGTTGTTCCAGTCGTCTCTTGGCCTCCAGGACGGGATTCTCGAACTGAGTTCTTCGATTAATGTGACTGTAGAAACAGGGCATTAGTTATGAGACATGTTTCAAGCTGTCAAATCTCCTATATTTCAACCAAAATTTGCACTTTTTTAAAAAGAAAAAAATGTTTAAATAGAAAATGAGGAGATATTTTACTCTTAAGTTATAATTATTGCATAAAAATACGAAAGTGAGAAAACAGACCAGTGAAAGAATGACATCTTTGAAGTAAAATCAAATATTTTGCTTGATTTTATCCAATATATATATATATATATATATATATAAACTATTAAATTAGAGCTTGAATTTTGAGAAATTTCTGTAATTATACTTTTATTTAGAAAATATATCAGTGCAACTTAGGATGTATTCAGACTGGAAAAGTATTTTGGTCCAGATCAAGTCCTGAATCGTATGTATGGTCGGTACATTTATATATATTTTATATCATTTTGTCAATAAAGCATACATTAAAACAACACGACATCTTATGCAGAATAAATGAAAGGGAGCAGAATGAAGAAAAACTAATTTTTCTGCCCCTGTTACAAACATACATTTAACAAAAAACAAAAGGATCAACCACAACTATGTACATATTGTTACTCAAAATTACTTGTTGTATATTAGCAAAAAAAACAGATGTTTCCAGTCTGAATACACCCTAAGTGTTTAGGTTTCACTTTCTTAAAATTCCAACATATCTAAAAGATTTAAAACATTTCTGCTTCTAGTTTGGATTCCTGTACATGTACATCTGTTTTAGAATTTATTTGAACGATACTTGCTGCTAAAAGATAAATAACTTCATAAAAGTATAAAAAAGTTACTTGAACAGTGTTTAGTTACTGGATTTTGAAATTCCAGTTTGACACTCTCAAATTTAAAGTCAAATAATAATAATAACATAAGGTAAAACTTAACTACTAAAGTAAAAGATGTGAATTTTTAATCAATTTTAAACCATTAAAACCCATGTTGACATCAGTAAAACAGAAAAACATCAGAAATGTGTCCACTTGGTACATTCCACATCATTTTATTTTGAAGGAAATATGGGTCTAGATTGTTTTTAGTCAGACTAAAAATAGAGACAATAATGCAATATTTGTGTTTTCACATTCATGTGATTTGACTTTTCAAAAAATAATAAACAACAATATGAAAAACAACACTTTTATCCGACCTGGTAAAAACAAAATTAAACTAAACAATTTTCTACCAAACAGGTCAAAATGTGTCACCATGAGCTCAGAAATTATATAACACAGAAATACGAGCTTTAAAGCTCAACAAAAACCAAACAAATGAACTTTTTTTATCCCTTTCAAAATAAACTTACTCCACATAGTAGCTGCCGTAGATAGGATCATCTATCTTCTCCCAGCCATAAGGGAGCTCTAAGAGGAAGAAGAGGAGCAGAAAAAAGGAAAGTCAGTCAGTTTATATTGAAAGAAGAGGGAAAGTGACACTAAATTGAACCACCGAGGGGAGACGACATGAATCTCAGGGCTCACAGCTAGACGTTCCCAAAGCGGCTTTTTAATAGACAACACTTAGATGTGCTGCAGTGGCTGTTTTGTGGAGACAGCACTCACAACAAAGATGTCAGTCCCATGAATGGTGGGAGAGAAAAAAAAACTCCATCCTGCCCTCTCTTTTATTCTTTGTCTTCCTTTTACTGCACTCACACAAATCCTTCAAGGGCAAATACCTTCCAAATGCCTAATTCCTTCTGTTTGCCTCCTTCCTGTACACACCCACTCGCTTTCACATCGGATGGCTTCTGCGCTAATTGTCTCCTCCTCACCCACCTCTGGTCTGCATCCGGCCCACTTCATCTATCCCTTTGTTGATTTATCTTTCCCGCCTTCATTGTAAAGGAACTGGGTCAAGGCAGCGCTAAAATTCCTGAACTGTCTGCCCCGTGCTTGAGATTTACTTTGAAATTCCCACACACCATAAACGCAGCACTCTAATGAGCTCAGTGTCTCAACATTGGCATTTAGAAGCGAAGAAAATGAATTAAAAGTTGGCACATGAATCATAAAACATATGAACAAAATATAACAGCAAAGGAGGACAAACACACCAAGAATCCGTCATCGCGGACTTGCTTTAACCTCAGGCCTGTTGCTAAAACGCAGTTACCCACACACACAAATGCAGAGACGCGAACAAGAACTGACAACCTCGCTGGTGAGAAGAAAAGGAGGTGAGTGAGAATGGGAACGGGAGTGTGTGAGCATGTGCTGGCTGCTGCATCTGTCTGAGGGGTGGTTTGATGCTGTGATGATGAACGACGAAGACGAGAACCCTGGATGAGTTTAAAACTGGCTTTTCAAATCTATCAACTCTAAATGGACACAAATATCAAAAAATGAAACCAGAAACTGCAGATCTATGGAGAAGAAATACACTCACCCCCAATTTGTGTGTGTGTAATTCTCGATTTGTAACTCATACAATACATTTTGTGCATAACTTTGTGTATAAATACAATTTACACATGGATAACTTAAAATTACAACAGCTTGAAATTAACTACACACACAAATCTATAAAAATGACGCACAAATCGTTTGTCACGCGCACACAATTTACGCACAAATCTGATGTGAGACTCTTCATGTTTTCAAGATTTGTGTGTAAATGATGCATTTAAGTGCTACAAGATCGCTGGGTCATCAGAATTCCTATCAGCCTGTTTGAAATTACATTGTGAAAATTAACTCAGGTAAAAACTTGAAATTTTCTCCCTTTCTTAATGCTCGATAATTAATATAAAAATGCTAAAAATGTGTTTTTAAAACACTCAACACTAAAGTTTTTCTATTCACCTGTGCTTCCTGCTGGAGGAGTTCACAGCTGCCCCCTATTAGTTGATTAAGTTGTGTGCCTATTTAAGTCACTTTGTTGGGAGCGTTTTGTCTCTGTTGTCCTTTTCATGTTTCACTTCCTGTCCCTTAGTTTAGATTTTTGAGCTTTTCCTTGTT
>NC_050517.1:22851095-22888082 GCF_002922805.2 Oryzias melastigma
ACTCACTTGTCCTTTTTTTCCCATCCAGGCTTTTTTCTGCATCTGAGTTCTTGAACTCTAATCCGTAACACCATCAAAGGGAAGAAAAAAAAGATCCAATATGGCTGCTTGCAGCGGGGATTTTCGTCCTGAACTTTCATCCATTCTCTTAATCCGCTGGTGTTGTCGGAGACTGTCCCGGCTACTGTTGGGCGAAAGTGGGATACACCCTGGAGCGATCGAGCCTGCTACCCTAGCCAGCCGCCCGGTGGACAGCATAGCGAGCTAACAAGCTCTGCTGCCTGGCTAGCTAACCCCGCCGCCCAGGTGCTATCATAGCGAGCGCGATCGCTCCAGCTTCATGGGCTTTTAAGGTTTTTATTTTCATAAAGAGAATAATAAAAAGATCCTCCAGTTTAATTAGTATTTCCCCCCTCTCCGGTTAATGCTCAAACTGGATCACAGACAGATCGAAGTAACATTCAAAACGGTCGTAAGTGAGGCGCAGCTCCCACTGAAAGAGTGAAGTACACCACATCGGGAAAGACTGAAAGATCTGGTGAACCCAGACATTTTTTAGGAGTGCATTATCACTGTAGTTTATCTATTAAATCCAGACCCAGAATCCCATCAGAATCGAGTTTTCACCCGGATCACGGAATAAGAAATAACAATTTAGCCAACCACAATCAAGAAATGTGGACACAGTTTTTCTAAAGCGCTGGGGGTCACATATCATTCATTTTATGTTGGAAATTTGAATGCTGACGTATGGGCCAGACTTTGGACATATTTACCATGACATTTTAATAATCTTTCTATTGCTCATTTACATTGTTTTTTTACTCTTTTACAATATTGATGTATACCTCTAATTCCCATTTACGTTTAGAATAAATAAATAAAGAGCACTCTAGACTTGGTTGAAATAACTGGAAGCAAAATGATTGTAGCTACTCTTAGTAGCAATGCTTAAATATTTAAATCCTCAATGAGTAATAATTTTTAGTCATCTTGTATTTTTTTTAAGTAGGGCACCAGTAGTACAGGATCAACATTGATCTTGTAATGCAATTATGACTATATCTGTGATAAAGATATTAATAATGCATGTCGGGGTGTTTGTGACTGCTGAGCACGCTCAGCGTCCAGGTCCAAGGTGAAAGAGGTGCATGCCACATTATCGGTCTCTCTGCAGACTCCTCTCCTCAGACCGCTTACGCTGCACAGTTGTTACCTGGAATGACCCGTCTCATCCGTGCTGTGGGAGAGCCAGATGGATTCACACTTTCGGCCACCTTAAATTCCCTCCCACCCTGCACATGAACCACCTTAAATGTCAGCCTAACTCATCCACTAGCTGCTTACTCTCCCCCAAAGTAAAAGGGGAGACAGTTTCCATGGAAACCACCAGTGAAAGTCTCTTTTTCTTGTCTGAGCTGAGGGCTGTCTTGTCTCTATTTTGCCGCTGCTGAAATACACAGAGCGTGTTTGTGTGTTTTTATGCTTTCATACGAGTATATTTGCCAAGTTTGGATTGCTGTGTGTAAAACAGCTGCTGGGTGCCAGCTTGCTGGACAGACTGAACTCATCAACTTCTGACCCAAAATCTAATTTGTCATCCAGCATTGGAAAAGGTTTAAGCTTTAAGAGAACCACCTGTATGTCAAGATAATTGTCTCTGAGTTCAGATTCTCTCCTGACATAAAATCTAAAGTTGATTCCTCATTTTGATGAATCATCTTCCTCCACTGGAAGCCACAGACATGTGACTAAATAAAGTAAATATCTCTACATTGCTTTTTTATGCTGGTTGCAAACAAGCCTGAAGGGTTTTTATAAAAACCAATACAAAGTTTTAAGCACAAAAAACAGCAACATGCATATGTAACACTAACTGTGAACTCAAAAGATATTCAACCTTCAGGCAAGAATTCCCATTTTCTTGTTGAGCTTCCGAAAAATGAAAGATTCTTTAGTGGGAAATATTCTAATAAAGTGTTTGTTGGCCGATAGTGTTGGGAAATAGTTTGAAAATAAATGTTTTTGTGTGTAAATCAAATTATGGAACATAATAACCAAATGCAATACTAGAGAATTTGTTATTCAGGCAGCTAGTAACTATAGCAACATTAGCTCATTAGCACAGAATATAATTTTAAGATGAGTGTTTTTGCATGTACTTTGATTAACCTTAGAAAAATCTTTGAAACTTGTTAATAAAACTGTTTATCAATATAAAAATAAACTGATATTTTCTGCTTATCCATTAATATCTGATTATTTCTTCTTGGCTTAATGTTTTAGGAGATATTAAAAAAAAAAAAAAAAACAGCAATTATGTTTATGGACTAAAATATTCTAGGCGTTGGATTTGCACCGACTTTAAATGATCACTGAATGAATTAAAATCTGCTTGCAAAACTAAGTGTAAACAAAAAAATATGTATAAGGTAAACGTAAAATCAAAAATATATAATTAAACCAAAAAACATTTTTCAACTCTTTCTTTGCATTTTGGTTTAAAGAACTGAACGCAGAACTAAAAGCTTTGTTGGTTTAGCTTCACATAGGGGGACTCGACGTGAGGTTTGGGACTTGAGAACAATGCTCATATGTTTATTCTTCTTTTTCAGCTCCAGGACATTAATGTCTGGTCTAAAAATAATCTTTACAATACTTTTCTATGGGGAATGCAGAAAGTCTGTCTGTTACTGTCCCCACATACTGGATAAAAATAGTTAGTAATACTTTTTGACAAGAAAAGATGCATTTATTTTGCTATTTTATTTATGAACTTCAGTTTGAGGAGCTCTTTAGCAGGAAAACGTTACATATGAATGCATTTTATATTAAGTTTAAAGACTTGGCTTAAAATTTAAACCGAACTCCTGAAACTTGACTTGAATTTTTGACTAAAGACGGCCTAAAGTCTTTAGTCAGGCCTTAAGAATTTACTTGGACTTGCAAAAAAAAAATTGCAAGGATCTCTTGTTTGGGTGTAATCTGCATACAAATGCAACAATAAAATGATTTTATGTTGACCTAATTTACAGTTTTGGCTTGCTTTAGGATGCTAAATCCTCAAATAAATAAAACATTAGTGCTTCAAAGCATGTTATATACATTTTTCACACAACTTAAAGCAACTTTTTGACACTTTTTAAGCACTATCAGCTTAAAATTTATAAAAAATAAAGTAAAGTATTACAAAAATTATGTATTTCCTGACAAATCTTAAGCAAGACTTCCTCTTCTCCTCTGGTCTCACTGTCTGATTTTATATTTTGCTTTTCTTTCCTTGGGTTGAATGTTAACAGATAGTGATGCTGGCCCACACACAGCACAGTTTAATAAAAAGCGCCACAGCTTCAGAACCCATAAAGGAGCCGAATTGTAAAAGCTGAACTGTAACCAGCTCTTGCCGTCTTTTGAATCCTGCCCTGCTCGGTTACTGTTTCAAAACACAGGCTTGTCTGACACAACAAGAGACTGTAAGAAAAAGATGACAAAAAACACACCAGATCTGTGGTGACAAGTTTTCAGCAGTGAGTCAGCTTTACTATTCAGAGAGAGAGAAAAAAGATCCACTTGAAGGTTATACAGACACATCTTATCATCCCTTATAATTTAGCTTGGGTGCAATAGCTGAGTAAGGGGAAAGGGCTTGTGATGGGAAATATAAATATAAAAAAGTCCTGACAAGCTTCAGATGGAACTAAAAGAAAGGGAATAATAAGACGGAGGAAGCAAACAAGCAGCTGATGAAAGTAAATCTGAATATTTGCCGCCTGCCTGAGGCTGTGAGGTTCAGAACAGCCTTCAGGCGGAGGGGAAGTTCAGACGAGCGCCACTTCTTCTTCCTGATGTTTCCTGCCTGCTTTCATTATTTCATCTCTTCTTCTAGCTTAATCATTTCACATCTTTCCATCCAAGCGTTTTATATTATTTTAAAGCTAACCATCGATTTTATAGCTGAAAAATATTTATATGTAAACATTAAGAAAATCAAGGAAAAGGCTGAAATAAGTAAACAAAGACGGAATAGGTGCTGAGCTTTCTACCCCTCTGTCATTCCGTCTGCTTTGTTACAACTGAGGATGGTTTTCTGGAAGCTTAAACAGTTTCTTTTAGGAGATGTGAATTCAAAGGTGCAGAGAGAGGAAGTGATGTGTCATCATGGGGCTTCACAAATGTTCCCTGAAGAGCCTTT
Source organism: Oryzias melastigma (assembly GCF_002922805.2). Taxonomy (NCBI): domain Eukaryota; kingdom Metazoa; phylum Chordata; class Actinopteri; order Beloniformes; family Adrianichthyidae; genus Oryzias; species Oryzias melastigma. The sequence continues at coordinate 22,855,288 of NC_050517.1, forward strand.
GATTCAAAATCCTCTGCCAGCAGAGGCTGCGTAAAACATTAAGTTCCTCTAAAGACAGCAAACCCCGCAGAGACGAAGACACACAAAAAGAGAGGAAGACAAGTCAACACAAGGGAAGGAAAAGAAGAAAATGATACTTTTTTTCCCAATATTACAACATTTTTAAGGTTAATCTTTGATTATTTAAACACATAAATGTACACAGTAAAAGCAAACTTTGATTTGCCAGTCAATAGAAATACCTTTAGTCAAATGGATGCACTGGGGCGACATGAATAAAATCTCCTGGTTTTAAAGTCGCGCTCCACAAGCTGATTTAACTCAAGACACAGTTGTCATATAAATATCTGAGAATTGAGAAGATTAACGCTCAACATGTGTAGTGAAGTGTTTGTAAGCCGGTGTGTATTTCAGGGCTGCAGATTAGAGTTGTGTTTGCAAAATTCCAAATGCAGTTTTTAAAAGTAGAGTGCAAAACAGACAAAGTGATAAAAAGAAGATGATGGAAAATCAGGAGAGTTTCAGCAGCCGTGACAGATGAGGGGAGTGAGGGGACTGTAAACTGATTAAAAAAATAACCAGATCAATCACATTTTTGGGTTGAATCATTACAATGTCTCACAAAGTAAATTTTATAGGACAATATGCAGCTTTTGTACAAAAACAGGCCAGAGAGAAAATGTTTCCCTTCATTTTTGTTGTCTGAAATGTTAAAATTGCTAAATTATTTATTATTTTAAATTATCAGAAGTGTAACTTGTTTGCTCAAGACACATATAGGATAAGCAGGACTCTAAAGACTTTTATGTCTCAACCAAGAAAACAAAGATACTGACATACAGCCATAAGAAACAAATATTATGTTTCTAGACTTTAAATGGGTGAATACTCGATTCTGATTGGCTGCTGGGTGTGGATGCACAATTAAAAAAGAAGTTTCCATCAAAATACTGTATATGTGCAGACTTCTTCAAAACAAGCTTTTGTTTAAAGATGTGGACAAAAACAAGCAGTAAGAGGTGAACTGATGCTTGATTTAAGCTCTCGTGATGATCAGTATTTATATCGCTTTTCTTTGCTGGTGCAGTCAAGTTATCGTGTTATCATGATAACAGGCCGCATTACCTATCAAATAGTTTCCCTTTTGTGAAAAATTGATCTAAACTTAAAACCATAACAAGAATAAATTACTTAAAACCAATTGAACATTTATTAATTTTATAAGTGATCATGTTAGTAGCAGGATAATGCCCGACGAATGGTGCATTATCAGAAATGAACGCATGCTGTAGAAGCCTGAACCGGTGGAAGACGGTTGCTTCGCAGAATATAATTAATTGGTATTAATAAATATTAACGCATTTATCATTTCACATCTTTTTCATCCATGTGTTGTACATTATTTCAAGGCTAACCATTTATTTGCATGGGAATTTAATAGTATAAAATGGTGTGTTAATGCGATAACGTTGACAGTCCTAATAAAAACACTCAAATGTAGAAACATTACACTTCCAACCACTTCTAGATCTAGGAATGGGATAAATATCTGAAAAAAAGAAAATATAAGATAAATCCAGCCACAATAGGGCACAAACTAGAATCTTCCTTATGCATGTCCCAAGCCCGAGAAAATCAGTGTAAAATTAGTGTCAGGAAGAGCGTTCAAAAGCAATGAAACAAATCAAATAGATCAAAGTACAAGATGAATAGATAAACTGATGTGATGACAGTTTCATTTCTGTGCATTTTATTGGAGCTCAGAGGGATTTGACACCCAAACTCCACCCCCTGATCTTCTACCTGCACAGTGGGGCCGGCTAAATCTGCATCAAACTAGGTATTTAAAAAATATTTGGTAGAACAACTTTTAAAGTATAAGCTTTTTTTATGTTTATTTATAAAAGTCCTTGCATAGTATATCCCCTTTATAGTTTGTTTAAACCCAGAAGTCATGTGATCTGACTGATATTTTGATAAGCAAATTCACTAAAAAGCAGCAACTTTTATTAACCCACTGATACCTGCTTTTAATGATACAAAACATAAAACTTGAAAATAATTAATTCACTTAATTAAAAAAAAAAAGTTCAGAATTTAGGTGTTTAAAAAAGCCCCAATATTACTTTTTTCAGCTTTTAATTGAAACATCAGACAGTTTTACTCCCTTCAAGTCCGGATTCATTTTTAACTATTCACTTATCAGCAGATCACTCAGTAAAATAGTCTGAAAAAGTGCCACTCTACACGCTATAAAAGGTACAATTTCACATTTTAAAATCCAGAGACTTTTCGTTTTTATCTGATTGATGTTTGCAGAGTACTGCAGAACACCGCTGCTCAAGTGAAACATTTTTTTAAGGTAGATTTTCATGATAACAATAAGTAAAAAAGTAGAAAATAATAAATTATTTTACAATCTAAAAGTATATTTAAAAAAATCCCACCAATAATAAAATATGTTTTCTATTTTAATTTGAAAAGATGTGCTAAAATAGTTTAGTTTTTTGAATTTTGTATAGTTTAACAAAAGCAAACTCTTCAGAATAGCTGAATAATTTTAAATGTAACATGTCAGTTTGAATGATGTGTTTATGTCAAGACATTTTACAATATTTATTTGAAGGTTTTATTTTAATGCTTTATGTAAATACTTATACTTTCTTTTTTTTCTTAAAAGTAAATTTGTATCTTGTATTAAGGGAAACCCCAAAACAGCTTAAAACTAATGATAATCTTCCAGAAAAACACACTCAAGCAGTGATTTTACAACAAACAACAGGTGGAAGAACAGCAGGAAACAGAAAAAACACTCTGACAAATTCCCAAACAAGACTTTGACTTGGATGAACATAAATGAAATCTTCTAGGAGATGAAAGTGGGAGCCCAGACTCACCATCTTCCCTGCATTCCTCTGGTGGCTTTGCTTTCTTCGCCAGGCGGGGATCGAGCCATGACGTCGTTTTGGTGTTGTGACTGCAGAAGAAGAAGAAGAAGAGGGAGACGTGTGGATGGAGGCGATAAGAGGAGGAAAGGTGCAGACAGAGGTCAGAAGGAGACTGACAGAGAGGACAGAGGAAAGAGACAGAGCGAAACAACACCAATGGTTTTTATTGGAGTGTTGCTGCATGTGTGGAAAGGAGCAAAAAAAAGAAACAGGATTTCTGAGGTAAACTAAACAGCCATTAATCCACTAATTAGCCCTCAGACATTAATTAGTGAGGGTGAGAGAAAAGGGTAAACGTTTGCATTTGTGCCTCGTCCGATTAACAGGACTCACAGAAGACGCATCAACTAATCAAGAAGTAAACCAGCATGTACAAAGTATTGCTTTAAAGACCCACTTTAATAAAAAGTGGTGTTTTTAACATGTTTTTGTCACATTTTTCTTTTAATGAAGGACATATGAAGACAATTAAGCTTAACATTGCATTTGTACATATTTCTTTTTTCAAATTGTTGTGAGTCAGGAACAGATGAATTGCTTTTTTGTGATTTAGAAAATACGCTCCCTATTCTGAGCTCTCAGCAATGGGAAGGGTAAGGGGGCGGGGTTGCTCCATGTCCCGCCCAAAACTCTGAGACAAATTTTTAATGAAATATTGCCACTTTGCAAAACATAAATCCTGGAAAACAACAGTTTTATTTTAAATTTTGGCTAAAAATGCCATAATCATAATTAAAAGAAGGGAACGCTTTGAAAATATATAAAAGGATGATGGGAGTGGGATTTTAACATGACAGCAATAAGGTAGAAATGAGCTCTTGTGGATGTTTTTTACTCTTTGCACTCAAATATTGTGCAATGTAATCATCATCAGCAGACAAGATGGCATCTGACATCATCAGCCAGAACTAGAAATTATACTAAAATGCATTAACTCTAATCCTATCCCAGGAGTCTGCAAACTTTAACAATAAAGAGCCATTTGGGCTTGTTTTCTACTGATCAAAACTTAGTAGAAGCCACAAAGTCCTATTTTGAGTCTGATGTCCATTAATTACAATGTATTTTTTAATATTTAATATAAATTATGCTTCTTTTACGGCATAAATAAAACAGAAATATAAAAAGAAACTAGCTAGAAGGTTGAATGATTACCTTTCAAAATAAAAGACGTCTTGTACCAGACTGGATCAGACCCAGTGCAGCTCTGGTCATCATAACATAATACGCACTTTAAGATAATAAAGTATGAGACTTTTTACTAAAGTTTTGCTCAATATTTGAAATCTGTGTATTCTGAGGGAATCACATAACAAACAAAACCTCTTCAAATCAGCAGGGATGTAAAAACCTTTACAAAGTTAATCTTTGAGGTGCAATTCAGCCATAAATATTTACACTTAGCTAATCTAGATTAAATAAATGCTAATTTAGTAACTCTTACTTGAAAAAAAAATACTATTATTTTATATTTTCTATAGCCAGAGAGCCACTACGGAGAGGTAAAAGAGCCACAAGTGGCTCCAGAACCACAGGCTGCCCTATCCCTAACCCAAAAGTGTTCTGAATTGTAAAAGAAAATGTTATTAAAGCATAAAAAAGGGAAAAAAAATTAACTGTTAGGTAAGATAAAATCTAGATTTTTTCGAGCGATTTAGGGCGATTTCCGGTTCTGGTCGTTAATCCCAGTTCATGAGTTTATAATCAAGTTGGGTTTGAAATTTACCTGATTATAATATTCTACAAAACTAATTTTACTTGGTTACAAAAAGCAAACTATTTTAAACTAAACACAAGTAGAACTTGAATACAAAAAAAGGAAAAGTTAACATTAAAAACTAACAAAAAAGCAATTTTAGCAATTATTTTTAAATGAAACTGATGAATAAATTTCATAAGATCAATTTAAATTTAAAAAATATTTTTACAGCAATGTGAACGTGTGTAGTTACATAGTGTGAAAGCTAATTGCAGCAGCATATGTTTTAAGGAAAGAGTGAACGTCCCGTACTCTATGAAGTAGACTTCTCCCTTCTCTGTGTACGCCATCTCCCAGTTGTCAGGCAGAGGGCCCAGCTCCTCCTCGTCCACATCGGGGACTTTGGTGGGGGATTTGGAGGGAGATTTCGGGGCCTCCTCCCCTTCAGTGGGAGGCTCAGCAGATGCAGGGGTCTGGTTGGACCCTTCAGCAGCAACCTCCCCAGAGGCATCTGTGCTCTTGTCCTCTTGTTCACTGGACTCTGTGAACGTCACAACACACACAAACACAAACACACACACACGGTTATTTTCACATCCACGCACAGACCTGAATGCACACAGCGTACGCCATGCATAATGAGTCAGAATCAAGGCACTGCATCGCCATGAACCCCCCCTGGGAGACAGAGGGAGAAGGAGGGAGGGGGAGCTGGACTCTGAGGACATTCGGCATGAGGAGAAAACAACATAGGAATGTCAGAAATGGAGAAAAGACAGAGACTTTGGGGGTCAGAGGCTGAGGAGGGAACACACTGAGGGAGGAGAGCTGCTGTGATGAAGAGCACAACTGAGGACACAGAACGGGATCCACAAGATGAAACTTACTCATCCAAAACTCACTTTTTTACATCCTCAAATGTCTTAGAATAAAAAAAAAACATTTTATGAACCTATAAAGTGTCTTAAAAATGTTCAATTCTAGAAAGAGTTTGACTTGTTTTTAAGCAACTAGGGAATACTTTGGATTTAGAGATTGAAGTAGCTAAAAGTTGCCTTTAGTGGGAAAATGGAGGGGGGAAAATACGACAGACTACAAAGACAGATGGAGGAAGAAGAAGGACGAGGAGAGGGTAGCAGAGCCAGGACCACAGGGACGAAGACAAACCAAGAGGTCAGGAGGAAGACGATGGCACAAGAGAGGAAGAGGGAGAGAGAGGGAGCTGGAGTATTAATAGCAACAAGGACAAAGGCCAGTGGCAGAAAGACAGTAAGAGAGACAGAGAAATGAGAGGACAGAAAGACAGGAGGTAAAGCTTTGCAAAGTGAATCCAGCCAGTGACTAATAATGGAGAGATTAAGGTGCCCTTGTGCGTCGTGTTACATGAGGATAATGTGAACGTGGAGCTCTGCAGCTCATGCAGAAAACTGAAATGCAAACTGGACTGAAAAAGACAGAAGGTAACAAATGTTGCTTCTCATGTGCATGTCGTATGAGAAAAAACCGTCAGAACAAGATCGACATTTAGGATTGTCGTTATTCTACAAATACACGTTCAAACAACCAAAGTCTATGCAAACATGCATTTTGGGTTTCCGCGTTCAAAACTTTCGCATTTACACGGGCGGCTGGGGTGCAGTCGAGGAAGGTAGTGTACTTTATTTAAAATTTTACACATTGATACGCAAGTCTGTTTTCAGGTACAAATCAAACCGGAAACAGAAATTTCTAATGAAAAGTCTAAATAAATGCACGTAAATGCGGATTTCAGGTTTTAGAGCTGTCGTGTTCATGTATTGATATGTAAGATTGACCAATTAGAGACTTGAATTTGGTATTTAGAGGAGCTCTTTTCAATACAATTGAAAAATAATCATGAAGAAATTGATCAATGTGGTATGTTCTCGTCTGAAATTATGACTCCAAGTGTCTCATATATTAAAGTGAGATTCCCAAGATTTTCACTGTGTCAACATTTCACTCTGAACCTCTTCCAACTGTGAATGCATGAGCTAGTTTTGAGTAGCGACAGTCGTAGCTTTGTGCTTCGTACACGTCCGGCATGGGAAGCTTTTGGCATACGGTGTTCACACTGGACTGTCGCTGCTAATCCTAGCCATGTCAAGTCAGTAAAAATCACACAAATCTTTCTCCAGGCTTTTTCTTCCACAGCTCCATTACGACACAGTATTGCCCCTTTATTCGCAGGGGTTATAGGAACCGGAGAAATCTGAGAATACCCTGACTCCAGGAATACGCAGAACACCCATCCATACTCATCAAAAACACTTTTGACTTTGCTTTGTAAAACAATTATTAAAGAACATTGGGATTGCTCAACATAAAGAGTTTTTTTTTATTTTTTCTATTGAGAAGTCAAGATTCTCCAGCAATGAACTTTGTGACGCAGATAAGAAGTGTCACTTTGTCTCTTTGTACCTTAAAACTCCTTCATCAAATCATCGTCTTCCAGAAATGCGGGTTCCGTTTATAATAAACACCGACTTCAAATGATATGTATCCTCCGCAACTGTCTTTTTCAGCATGATAATTTTTCAGATTGTCAAGTTTTTGTGATGAACTGGAGGAGTCAGTACATGTAAGTTCAAAAACCATTTTAAAAACTTGTGTAGCGACGCATATATATCTAAATTGTGCTTTTATCAGCGTCTATATAGACTTTTCCTTAGAAGTGGTCACTTGAACGCGCGTTTCCGCGCCCGGTGTGAATGTAGCATCAGTTTTCATTACGTACCTGGTGTGATTGCCACCCCGTTACCATTGACAACAGGGCTCTCCTCTTCCTCCTCCTCAGGCGGCTCCAGGCTGGCTCGCTGCTCCATGTTGCTAACCGACTGGTTCCTCTTTCTCTTGCCCTGGGCGCTGGGCCGGGCTCCGGGAAGCAGGGCCTCACTCACATTCAGAGGAGGGGCTGCCGGGGACGGCTCGGCTGGAGGCTTCGGCGTGCCGTAAAAGTTATCTGAGGACAGACAGTCAAGAGTGAGCAATCTCTGGCGTGGGGAAGTTCACAGGTGGATGACTGTTAAATGTGCAGTATTTAGAAGTTTAAATGAGTTCTGACAATCTTTTATGGTAAAATAAACTTTCTTTTTTCTAAATTACACAAAACAGTTAACAAGGAAAAACACTTTTGTGACCCCAGCGAGGAAGAAGCCGACAATAAGAGCTGCTGGTTTTAATGCTTTCTCCCAAAAAAACAATGGACTTTAATTCAAACTGCCTCTTTAGAACTAAAATGGGAAAAAAACGGAAACAATTTGACATTAAAACATAAAGAGGGATTACAAAATCCAACACCCCCACATGGAAGCCACTGATGTGCTTCCATTTAATCCTTTTTTTTCCTGAATTACATTTCCGACCCAAAAAAATGCTAATCTGTTAAACGTAGGAGCCTCCGCAGCCAAATCACGAAAAAGACATACCCCTGCCGTCTTCTACTTTAATGTTCAATCATTTTTGACAATTTATCTCTTTAGGAATAGAAACTTTTTAACTGGATAGAAGCTCCTGCCTCCATAAAGGAACAGTGACTCATCCATTGTGCACAGATCTCATTTTCATACATTTTTAACACATTAAATATTTTTTACAAGTTCTAAGCTTTTTGACTTGTGTCGGCTCAGGGTTTAGTTTCTGACATTTTACTGTGTAGTGGAACTTTATGATGTTTTGAAACAAACTAAAGCTAAATGACAGCAGGGTTTTGGAAGAAAACAGAAGAAAATGTTTAAATATTCATTCAGGAATAAGTTTGAGGTTTAAAATATCTGTAAACACATTCAAGTCTGTAGTAGCTTTTACCATTTTAAGCTTAATTTTCTTAAGATATCATCAGAAAAATCCTTATAGAGCTGCACTACCTTGCCTGTATTTCATTAAACTTTTTTTTCTTATACATACATTTGCATCATACATGCTGTGCAGGTTTAACCAGCTCAAAGCTAAAACAGCTGTCTGCTCCTCTTCCTCTGCTACAAGTATCGCCCTGGACAGACATGAGAAGCATCTCTGGAGAAAGGGAGGAGTAACACTTTAGTTGAGGGCGGGTTTTAATCAAACCCACTTGTTGTCACTATCCTCAGTGACCTAAAAGGAATGTTTCCTCCAGATGTGCAGAATTACAAATCAAGACTATTTCCCCAAAGGGGATATCCTGTTTGTTATTACAAAATGTTGACTTTTTTTCAGGCAAATACTGAAAACAGTCACTGTAGTTGCAAAACCTCTAACCTGAATCTTTTTTTGTCTTCAAAATGACAAATAGTTGCGTGTACATAAGCAAAAATCACAAAAACTTTTAGACATTTTCTTGTAGCTCATTTGAAGTGTCAAATGAACACATTTAAGCAGACCACAGTCACTGCATGAGCCATTTGTTAAAAAAATGAAACAAAACACACTAGACAAAACGTATTACACCAGAAAAGTAGAAATATGTTTGCCATGTCTAGACACTAATATAAATCCATAGAATTTAATAGATTCCTCACTTCCAAAATGCACAATCAATAAAACAAATCCATACATTTTATAAAGCAGTTTTTTAAAATAAATTTTAACTAGAAAGTAACCAATTTCTTGTAATTTTTAATTTAAAAATATATAATTTAATTATTTAGGTTTGATTTTCAAATCATACGTCATAAAAAAAGTCAGTTTTTAAAAAACAAACAAAATAATTATTGGATGGAATTAAAAAAAACTGTATTTGATTAAATGGCATTGAATCAGAAGTGAATTGAAACTAAATCAACTCAGTACCTCGAAATGGTCTGATGTATAAATGTCTTTTAGTCTTTTCACTTTCTCAGTTATTTTTTAGATTCAATACATTTACATCATTCTTTAAAGTCTTATAATGTGTTTGGGTCAAAATTTACCTGTTTTTCAAGAGTGAAAATGGGCATATTTTGACCTGAACACATTTTAAGGGTTAATTGAGATGCTTTTTCACACAGTTTCAACAAATGGCTCTATGTGTATTTATCAGAAGCCACTTATAGATGTGTATTTTTTATTACATTCATTCTAACTTCAACAAAAACAAAATGGAAAACAGCACTGAGTCATTCCTACATGACTATATTTACAAAGATGAAACCAATCCTTTCAAACTATATTTACACGCCCTGAAGAATATTGAAGTAAAAGAATAAAGCCAATAACAGAAGATAAAATATCAAAAAGGTTCAGTTTTCTATCCGATTAACTCATATTCTTGTGAGTGGGAGGGAAAGATGTTTTATTTCATCATCTCTTTGTTCTAACCCTTCAAAGAGAAGAGAAGGGAGGAGATGGATCACAAAGAGGAAATTGACGTCTACATTCAAATTTCTTTTTTTTTGTTTTTTTTCAAATGGGTTAAGAGAAAGTCCGAGAGGAGTTTGACAGGACTGCACAGATTTGCAGGTGATGTCCAGAGAGTGCGTGAGCATGTGGCAGAACCGTGGCACAGAATCCAGAGAAAGAATAAAACACCAGATTAAAGATAGGTGGAGTAAAAAAATAAAATTCACCTTAAAGTCACACTTCGATCATCTTTTGATCTATTGTAAAAGCATTCTCAGTGGTCTTTTGATTAGAATTATGCTGTTTTTAGCAAAAAATTTGAAAACTGCATTGTTTTCTAAATCATAGTGTCTGCAAAGCAGCAGTGAGCCCGCCTCCTCTCAATATCCATCTGTTTATATGCTCTCCCACTAGCTTACAGCCCCTCACGACCCCAACCTAGCATTACCGGTGCAACAAAAATACTGAATCAAAGTGATTCTCAGATCTAAAATACAAAATCAATTAATCAAATCCATGTTTTTTCAAAGTAATTTTGTTTTGTGAATTTTGTTTAATCTTTAAGAAAAAAAAAGTGATTCAGGTCTCCTTAAAAACTGTATGGCTAATGGATTTAAGCAATTTTAAGCTTAATTTTACTATAAATGCAACAAGAACATTTTTAAAAATACCAAAAATACATTTTTCATCGGAGTGGGTCTTTATACAGAAATTAAACTCCCAATTTCTAAAAGAAAAACTTACCCAATGCAAGCTGAACTGATCGAAAAAGATAAACAAAGACTGAGAAATAAGAGTACCCCCTTGTGAAAAACCAAACTGATGAACATGATAAGATGAGGTTAGATCTGGGTTCCTCCTAACACACCACACAGGTTTGAAAGCAAAACGCTCCCCTGATGTTGGCTGCCAGATACGCCTGAAGGCATCCTGGCTTTTGTGCAGTTATATCCACCTTCAGCTGTGACTCATCCCGTATCAATAAATATTGCATGTAGGCTCCAACATGCACAAAGTCCTGCACACAATAACATGGACAGCTACAACACATCAACCCCAAAGAGTTTCAATATTACACGCCCAAGTTCTTGTCCTTCCATGCCTCACAGGACTGAGCAGAAATCCAGCCTTCAGTCATTGACAAGCCATTTGAGAAATGTATTCTCCTTATAGTTTCTCCAAAAGTCTGATTCCTAAAAAAAAAAAAAAAAAATCATAAATTCAGTTGAAAGATAAAAATACAACCCGTGGAGAAGTTTTTAATGTAGTATTTACTATTCAACCACTACAAAGTGTTTCCAGCTGAGCAGCTCTTGTGATCAATTATTTAGAGAATCCTAGTAAACTCGGAGTATTGGGGCGCCATATCTGCTTTAATTTAAAACACTCGTGTAATTTCCTCCACAGGTCCTCTGTCTTGGAATACGAAGATCCCGGGAGCTCGGGGCACCAGAACCAGCAGCTGTTTATTTACTTGTGATCCATAAAGTGAAAACAGAAACCGTCTGAATCCACTAAACCACATGTTCACCCACGATTTTGAATTAGCTGAAACGTTGGGCAGACATTTTTACTTATTTCCAACGTCTTATAACTTGCCAACTGTTGAAGTAAACTCCAAGTATGTATTTTTGTATTTTAAAAGCATTCCCACTTGTCTTTTAATTATGATTATGCAGTTTTTAGCCAAAAAAAGTCATTTTTAAGACCTATTTTCTGCAGTGCAGAAGATTAATTAGAATATCAGTTCTGATTTGTGGGCGGGATTTTTGGCGCAGAAGTTAGCTTCATTAATTTCCCAGCATTCCCTTGTTTTCACTCTTGCTATGTCCAAATTCCCGCCCAATCCTCACCTACTAAAAAAACTATATAGTGCAGGACTACATAGTTATAGTGCATGGGCACCATGCTCACTACTTTTCCACTAAATTTCTAATCAATACGAACATTTTACGTCTATTTGTGACTCCACTGTATTATGATGATTAAAAATGTTGATAGTTTGTAACAAAAATGACATTTAAACTAGTGCTGTCAATCAACTAAAAAAATCTGATTAATTAAACTTTAGAATTGCGATTAATCACAATGTTTTACTTGGTAAATTTTATACAACAATATGCAGCTTTTGAACAAAAATAGGCCAGAGAGAAAAAAAATCCTTCATTTTTATAGTCTGAAAAGATTCAATTAATAAAGTGTTAACTCAGATATCCCTGTAGTGCAATATGTGGGCACAAAAACACATCAACACTAAGATAAGCAGAACTATAAATACTTTAGTTTCTGCAAAATTACTAAAAAATAACAAAGATGCCGATATACAACCATAAGCAACAAACATTGTGTTTCTGCAATCTGCACTTTAAATGAACTTATACCATGATCCAGGCAAATACTTGATTCTGATTGGCTGCTGGGTGTGGATGCAAAGCTTTAAAATTAGGGTCTTGTCACATAGTCCAAATGTTCTATATCACTGAGTAGGCTTCTTCAAAAGAAACTTGCTTCAACATCTGGACAAAAACAATTTGATGTGTGATCCCTCAAACAGCAAATGTGGACAAAGGTGGATTTTATGTCTGCTACGGACCACCGTTAAGATAAAAAATCATTAAAAAAATGTTCATAGCATTGTCTTTTGGGGTCCAGATGACCCCACTTTTAATGTAAACATGTCAAACATACCACAAGGGTTACACTAATTTTTCATGCAAAAATGGTTCAAAATCAATGCATGGTGGTCTACATTTGCTAATGTAGTGAGCATCGATGCAAACTAGTTTTTCGCAAAGACTTCTGGGAATTTCTCTTGATTTTGAATTGTGCATTTGGACAGCACTACAAAATGGCCAACACACTATATAGCACATTAGTGAGTAGTGAAGGAATTTGGTCATTGATTCAGTTCTGCTAGCTCAGGGGTCTGCAACCTGCGGCTCCAAAGCCGCATGTGGCTCCTTTATCCCTCCTTGGTGGCTCTCTGGGTGAAGAAAAATAAAATAGTAATTTTCAAAAATTTGGAGATTAGCTATTACTTTAGCAACATGCTAACATTTCTGGCTAATTTGTTATCTACTGGGGTTTTTAGGTAAATTTAGTGTTTAGCTTTTATTTCAGCAACATGCTAACATTTTTGGCTAACTTAGTTTACCAAGGAATTTTATGCTAATTTGAGGTTTGGCTAATAATTTAGCAACATGCAGATGTTTTCGGCTAATTTCTTATCTACTGAAGTTTTTTTGGGATAATTTAGAATTTAGCTTCTATTTTAGAATAAGGCTAACTTTTATAAGTGATTTTGTTTACTGAGGACTTCTAGGCCATTGAGGAGTTCAGCTAGTAATTGAGCAATGAGCTAGCTTTTTTATTTATTTATTTATTTTTCTTTTTGCTAATATGGCCTCTAATGAAATGTATTATGCTAAGTTGGAGTTAAAAGGTAATATTTTAGCAATATGCTAACATTTTTAGCTAATTTGTTATCAACTTGAGCTTTTAGGCTATTTTAGAGTTTATCTTATATTTTAGCAACATGCTAACATTTTTGGCTAATTTAATTTACTGAGGACTTTTATGCTAATTTGGAGTTCAGCTAGTAATTAGGCAACGAGCTAGCGTTTCGCTAATTTGGCCTCTACTAAAGGTAAAAGGTAAAAACGTTTTTTAAAAAAATCCCATTTTGAGAAATGATAGTTTCTTTTTATATGTTTGCTTTCGTTTGTGCTAAAAAATAGACATAATTCATATTTATCACAAAAAAAGATGGACATGAATGCAAATCCAATTTCCTAAATGCTAAACCAAGACTATACGGCTCCTTCAAGGTTTTGATCAGTAGAAAACAAGCCCAAATGGCTCTTTTACTGTTAAAGGTTGCCGACCTCTGTGCTAGCTTGTAGCATCACACAAGCCCAAGCTAACATTAGCGTGAAAAAGCAGTGAGCAATATTAGAGTTATCCTGCCATACATTTTAAAACCAGCCAAGGAAAATTAAAACACTAATGGATCTGTTTACAAGGCCGCTGCTGCATCACAACAGCTTTTTCCTCTGCTCCTGATCTAACAAAATAATTTGTATAAAGAAATATTCAGAAAAACAGTTTTAATCTTAGATTATTTCATACATGTCCTCAATTATGAAAAAAAATGCCAATAGAACACATTAGTTAACACTTTGAGTAGGAGAGGGTCTTTAAGTTTAAGCCTTAACTCCTAATTGTTGCCAGAACGCAGCATCAATTAATTTGATACATCAAAACCTGAATCCTAAATAGAGATGAAACACCTCCAGTGCATTCAAATAAATCGTGACAGCTTCCCCCAGTGGGCTCAACAGATTTCCGCATTAAGAAAGTCATACTTTGTTGACACGCAAAGACACACGTACAAACAAGCAACAAAACACGCCTGTGTACGTCTGCACACACTTGGTGAGACTGTGCTCAGGCTCGTATGCTCTTAAAATTTCTTCTGGGTGAATGAACCAGCAAGTCCCCCATCTGTAGCTGTTTTCCTGACAGTGCAACGGAGCAGGCGTTTGCAGACTTGACATGATGTGAAACTGGCACACACACTGCAATAATCTACACTCCACAGCCAGTGCACTTGAGCTGTGAACAAGAGCACCACCCGACTCATCTAATTAATCAAATACAGATATGCACGTTGTAGCACATGAACGCGCGTTTTAAAAATAGCAAACAGCTCCACAGCCACACGTGTTTCTGGATTTGCTCCCCAAGCACCTGTCTGCTCACCTTCATAGGTTCCACTCTCTAGCAGGGCTCCACTTTGCTCCAGTTCCATAAACCGCTCCACACTCACAAAACTGTAGTCCACCCCCGGCACCTCCCCCTCTTTGGGCTGCCTGGTGGTACCTGCAGGGAGAGAGGAGAAAAAAAAAAAAAGGTCATTAGAACCAAATAGGACACTTGAGAAGAAAAGGCAGGAAGGCAGGAAAAGAGCCAAGGAAAAGGGCCGGACAGGAAAAGAAGGCAGATTTTGAGGCTACAAAGCGTGTGAGAGGAAATGGGAGGAGAAGGGAAACAGGCTGACTGAGGAGTCATCACTTTTGATAGCCAAATCCATTCACAAAATTCTGTATGACTGACAGCTATAGAGAGACGCTGCAGCACACCACCAGGCCGTGCCTACGAGCCAATCCTGCTTTTGTGACGACTGAATCAATATGGCAGTTTTACCGAGCATAAGTCAGAGCTCTTCAAACGGCGCACAATGCCGTGTCGATTGGATTAGTGTCAGAACGGTGGAAATGCAGAGGCACCGCATTACCATGCAGCAATTAGGAGCCTTCCTGCATCTATGCTCTGGAGATCTTCATCAGTGCGGCAGCGCCGGGGCTCGGCCGCACCGTGGCAGCAACGGGAGCTCTGCATTTAATGAGGTGCTGTGTTTGTGTCTCTGCCAAGTGGACTTTCAGCTCAGGCTCAGAGGAGTCTGCTGCTGTTGATCCCTGCTCGCCATCGATCATGTCAGAAAACAGTCACAAGGTCCGGTGTGGGGAGGGAGAGCACTCGCCGAGCCTCTCCCAGGACTTGAGCGCCGCACGCCAGCAGCTAAAGGTGAACTCCTCTGAAAAATCTAAAATTGGAGTGAAAATCGATAAGAAAATCCAACAAAAATGTTAAAAAATTTCCATTAAAAAAACCTTTTGGTATCAGGACTGAAGAGCCAGCTGAGGGAGATTAGAGCAGCAGGTGATGGATTTTCAGAGACCCCTCACACATATGCACCAGCCAGTCTGTCCAGAGTGAGATATCTTAATCGCTGGATCTCTATTGATCGTCTGTCACTACTTTACTGCTATGGTGCAACTGATGAAAACTCTCAACTGTATCCTTTTCTCTGCTGGGAGAAAAGATGGCAGCTTATCAGCACTTAATGAGAAGGAAAGGGAAGCTCAGATGATCAGACATAAACAGCCTCTTTTCTTTGCACACTTTAGACGCCGCCGTGCTGTCAACGGACGAGCAGTGATGGCGTTGAGAGCAACTAATAGCTTAAAACTTGATGATAACTGCAGGTCTGGTTGAGCCGTGCCGTCAGAAATGCATCAACCAGCCCAGACGAATGCAGATTTTTCTAAGATTCTCGCAGGTTTTGCATTTTTTCTCAGCTTGTTCTCCACAAAAGTCTGAGTATAATTTGTATGTGTCAAAGTTTAGTGTGGTTATCTACCTTTTTGCTTTCCTCTCCGACAGTCAACCTAAAGTCTGCCTGGTTTTTATTTACCTAAAGGAACTCTCATCATCAGCCAAACAAGGGATTTTACACTAAATGTTATCTTTTGCTTATAAAGGTCATCAATGAATCTGGATTAAAGACGTCTTAATTACTTCTACTTTATGTTATTCTTTACAACTTGAGTCAACATGAGTTTCTTACATGTATTTTATAGATAGACTTAATTAAACTGAAATGACTCCCCACACACTAGAGCTGCTTTGATGAGAGATTTTCTGCAGACATTGTCGGTACCTGATCTGTAACGGCTGCACAAATACTACATCCATTCCTCTTTGTGGCCAACATTGCAACAACTTTTTTGTTTTTCTTTTACTTTATTGTCAAAAACATACAGAAAAAGAATGCAGGACAGGTAGAACAATAAAAATGCCAGGGGACGGCATATATACATTACAAAACAAACATAACAAGTTAGATATTACAATAATTAAAATTGTAAAACTTTTATAAATATGTATGTTTTTTTGTTTATACTTTACTAATTATTTAATTATTACAGGAAAAAGTTATGATGAAGAAAATTTTGATTTGTGAAAACTTATCAAATATATTAATTAGATTAATTGCCAATTTCATGTTTAGTTATTGTGATTTGTGATCGATCTAAGAGAGGAAAATAAATAAAGTTAGGTAGGACATTATTAAACATATATTGTAGAAATGTTCTGTTACAACTGCTATGGTTACCTTTGATTATTTATATAAAATTGTGTTAAACTGCCTTCAGTTGTCAGCTTTGCCTGTCTGGACTTCTAAACCAGAAGTCACTTTACACAGTAGCTGCATTTTATCTGACGTCACAGTGAAGAGGTTCTATTTGATTCAGATTTACTCTGTAATTTGTATATTTTTTGTCTGTTTGTTGTTCCAAGATTGTAAACCTTGTAATTTATTCTCTAAAAAAATAAAAAAACATTTCAAAAGATCAGCTCCTGGTAATATTTCTCGACTGTTCTGCTTTCTTTACGACTGTCCGAGCCATTTAAATAGTGGATAACTCTGTGACTGATCAAACAAATTTATGTTTTCCTCAACTAAACTCTCCAAGACTAGATTAAAGTGCTGAAAAAATAAAGAAGGTTGCCTAAATCCTAATTACAACACTATATAACTCCCTAATGAAACCTAATGAAAAAAATCAACAATGGGTGATGAAATGACCGACTGACACCAACATCCAGAACTGGAAGTCCTCACATATCAATCATAAAAAAATAAAAAAAAACTTTATTTTAACGGGCAAGGGTAAATATTTTTCCCATTTTAAGCTTTAAGAAAAGTTTTTTTTACAATTCTGAAGACCTTTTAGTGATGGTAAGTTGAATAATTTCCTCTTCCAGGTGATAAAGTCAGGCACCATCTTGTCATTTTTTTTGTTTTTTGTTTTGCCTAAAGTTCCTTAAATCTATAAAGTGATCTCATTCGTGTGACAAAGTGGTGAACAACTGAGAAAAGTGTTGCATCTACAATGAAAATACGATAGTAAAATCTCTAAATGTGATTACTGAGTGGGGCTGCATGGTGACATAATCCTGGCAGGAATATTTCTGTGTATATTTTCCACGTTTTTTCTCCTCCCACAGTCCAAACATATGCTTCATAGTTTAATTGATGATTCTAAATTGTCCCTATGTGTGAATTCAGGAATTCAGCGGGAACAGAAGAAGATGGATGAATGTTTAAGAACAGTGAACATATAGTTATAGATTTATTTTCAATATTAACACTTTTTTCATCAGCATGGATGAAATATTTTCCTTTTTATGCATTTTGTCTAGACTTTAGATTATGTAAGACGACTCCAACAACTGCACCACTTTATATCTTCAATCTAATTCTTTGCTAATTCAGACATATTAATTGAAGTCCATTGTGATTAATTACTCTGCAGCTTAATTATTATTTTTTTCTCATTACAGGACTAAATTATGTCACAAGGTATTAAAATAAGTATCTCCACCGCCCCCGTAAGCTGACTCATCCTCTCTGTGACTCACCCAATGAGAACATTTAACAGTATATGCTGTGCAAAGATAAACGTCTCTTTTGTTTCTATCAGGTGATTCCTTTTGAAACAACTTGAATAGCGCCATCCACTGCTTTCCTCCTGTAACTGCTGCAGCAGCTCAGCTCATCCATCCAGGCGGGGCTGATCGCCTTCCACAGGGTACAGTTATTGATCCGCCAGATCAGAATGAAATTATTCTACTGCCCACACCAGAGTAGGCAGCTGGAATACTGATGACCTGCTGATGGCCTTCTCCCACAGCTTCCCTTAGTGGACACGCCAGCTGAGCAGAGGGAAGGAGGGAAGGCGTCTCGTTGGATCTAAACTGGGAATATTGATTCATTATTTAGCCATGCGATGAGATGATAATCCGACCGTTCTTCATTTCTCCCTCCCTCTCTCTGGTGGACATTGCTGCTTCTGTTACTTGTTTTTCTGCCTCGCTACCAGCGCTTGCACATTCCTAAATACCTCTGAGGAAAACCTTTTTATTAAAAAGAACATTGCTCCCAGAAAAATCCATACTCTGCTCCTTCTGTCTCTGCAGCCACCTTCCTCCGTCTTCATTTGTCTTTAAAGCTTACCAACTTCCTTTTTTTTTTGCTATCCTTGGAAATGTCCAGGTAGAGGACATAAAAATATCACTCAAAACTGATGGATTTTGTCTAGTAAATTTACCCAAAAGTTTCCAGGTGAGTTTTTTTCTTTATGTTCTTTAGGTAAGGTCATAAAAAATAATGAGTTGAATGGAGCAAAAGTAGCACATGTACGTCAAAGATGGAAAAAAAAAAAGAAAAACCTGGTGCTTTTAACTAATGGTTGAATGTCACGCTCTCGCTAATAAAGGATAAAGTCGGCCAAGAGCCAAAAACGGTCTTTGCATGGAAATTATCCAGTGTGGCCAAACCTCTTAGAGGTGACACTGTGATGAGGAGTATGGGAGATTTATGGCTTAAAAGTCTTAAATCTGTAATAGCAAATAAAATGCTTCAGAGCTGTCACTTTGGGGCTCTGCTTCAAGCTATATTTTCACACTGGAGAAGACGGGTGTGTGTGAGGAGAAAGATAGAGATTACTAAAAGACACAACAAGAAAAGTCCATTTGGAACTGAAAATAGCTGATATTCTGAAATAACTCAACTGGGTGTCAGGCGATAAGAAGACAAAGACCTTTGCTGAATAATGCACGGGCAGAAGAGTGGCAAGCAGAGAGAAACAAATCGGAGCGGAGGCTGAGATAGCAAAAAAAAAAAAAAAAGGTTGATTTTCCTAACCTTGGTGTGCATCCAGACTAAGTGGAAAATAAAGTATCCATAAACATGTTTGGATAATTAGACTGAAAGTCACCAAGAGGAAGAACGTCAGAGATCCGGAGCTAGAACGTCAGAGTTTCTGACCTAAAAATAGACTAATTATCATAATAAAGGGCGGGAAAAGGCAGGCCGAAAATATACACTCAGTATAATTATGGGTGGAAAAGAGATGAGGGGTGGTGGAGGGGGCAGCGCTTTCCACATGTTTAACTTTTAGAGCTTTTAGAAATGTGTTGCAAATACATATTTAATAGAATAAAAAGAGCAGCTGGGTCAGAAAAAAAAAACACCATATTTAGGTTTTCACTTTCTACCTGAGTGTCTCCCAACACCTCATACATCACGGCTATCAGACGAGTTCAGTGGATATAGTCGCACCAAACCTGGCAGTCACTAAAAATACTTTTCAGAGGTGAACAAGTGTGTAGTTTTTTCTTACATCAGTCCATCTGCAGACTTAGATGGGGTGGCAACAGGTATATTTCGGTGAGCAAACATTTTTTCATATTGTCACTTTTTTTATGCGGCAGTATCAATTTTGGCTTCATTTTATTTATTTTTTATATATATTTTAGCAAGTAGTACTACAACTATATTAGTTATTTTTTATTTGACTTTTTTTTATTATTTTAGGCTTTTATTTTATTTTTAAGGGCCAAGCTATAATAAACTAAGCTTTTGCCTGCTCCCTTTTAAATATGTGTTTTTATTATCATTATTATTAAAAACATACAATTTTAATGTATTGATTTCTTTATTGACTTTGAGGATACCAGATGAAATTACATGTGGTGCACTTTTTTGTTTCTGAGCTATAATTAACAAATCCAACATAATGGGTGCCACTCTTGTATTTTTGGAAAACTTTTATTGTGAAAATCTCTTATTATAGAAGGGACGACTAGAGGAGAGTATCACAAAATGAAGATGAACAGTTTCACGATTATACTCAATATTCAGCTAAACATCATTTTTAAATATGCATTTTCTTTTTTTTTCTTTTTTTTTTTAAGAGTTTTAATACCAAAAGAAATTTCAGGAGTCCTGAAAAATATTTACATATTTCTATGATTTAAAATTAACAAAATTTGGACATTTATACACAAAACTATACGTTTTTGCATGAAAAATTATCAAAAAGTTTTTCTTTTGAGTCCAAAAATAAATAAATAAAATAATTTTTGAATTTGATTAAAAAATTAAAAATATCTACCATAAAAATTCTACTTTTTGAGGTTTTAAATGCATTTTACTGTTCATTCCTCACTATAAGGAAACCCAAAGTGCTATTTTGATCCGTTCATGCATTTAAGAGTAATCCTCTAAAAACCTGCACTGTCTGCAGCAGCCCCTCCCATACCCACGAAAACGAGGAAGTAGGGAAAAACTCGAAAAATAACTAATATTTCATAAATAATTTGTTTTTTTTACTGTTCTAAAGGAAATATATGTTCATACATATAGCTATAGTTCACCCTGAAGGCTTAAAAAATGATGGTATGTCCCCTTTAAGGGCAAAACAAATTTAAATGATTTGATAACAATTGGAATTAGTGATCTATTTTTTAAAGTTTTTGGAAAATCATTGGAACTGCTGGAATGGAGTAAACCGGACTTAAGTGACTAAGATTAAAGTGACTTAAAGTGAATTAAAGCCTTTTAATACAAAGTCAACATGTAACATCCATCTTTTACTTTTCATTGTTATGCTTATTTTCCTATTTTTTATGTGAATTATCTCTACTATTATTACATGATTTTGCTTCATTTTTGTTTTGATTCTTTGTAAATAATAATAATAATAATAATAAAAGTACAAAATGTGAAAAAGATGGGCCAATTATGACTGAATCCTTACTTGGAGGGGCTAAATTCACTAAGATCTAAAACCTCCTCACTGTGGCTAGTAAATTATGTTTATAACAAAATGCACAGAGTGATGAAAAAGACATTAAAAACATTTATTCAATTTACCTCAAATCACTAAAATAATTTTAAAGGAAGCATTTCTTCCGCAAACTCAACTGAAAACAGCAAAAAATGGATAAAGTGCACCATTCTCATCTGTTTACCCAGAAGATTTTTGACTGAAGAGAAGCGATGCTGCACAAAAAAAAAACACACACACAAGGAATGTGTATCTACTGGTTCCTTACTCAGTTATGTCTCTATCAATTTATCCATCCATCTTTCTGTTCTATTGTCTTGCTGTTTCAAATTGGCCTCCTCCATTATCCTTTGTCTCACACCTCTTGTTTTCAATTTAGCTCATCTCTCCTCCATCCATTTGTTACCATGCTGGCATTCTCAATCCCTGTTACTCTAATTCTCTGCCTTTTTTTAATCCACTCTCTCCTCATTATCCTCCTTATTTCCTTTCTCTCCTTCAAGCTGTGCCTTGCACTTTGCTCTTAAATCTCACTCTTCGCTCATCCCAGTTCCTCCGTCCTCCCTCTTTCCCGTTTCTGATTGCAAAGTGTGACAGCAGGGCGAAAGCGGCGCCATGACACACAAACACCGGCACCCCTATTTACACTACAAAGCCTCGGCTACAGATGCAGCAACACAACATGGCAACACGTTGACAACGGCGACTGCCACCGCACAACGAACCGGTGCCTCCGAACGCCAGCCTGCCATGGCAACAAGGACGAACATCAAGATTTGCTGTAAAGAATTAAAATTTATGTCAGATGTGACGCTCCATTTTGCATGTTGAGTCAATTTACGCATAGAAGTCCCTGAGGTCTTCAGCCTCACTGAGTCTATACCAGTTGCTGCCTCGAACAACAATCAATCAGTTTCTGTCACAGCTGGGCCACTGAGAGCGCACACCTGGTTACCTCAGAGAAATTCAGCCGCTGCTCCGGCAGACAGCGTCGACTCTGATGGGAGCTGCAGGCTTAGTGGAAGCAGAAATGTGGAAGTTAACTCTGCCTCCAGGCTGGAAGCTGCTTGCACATTCAGTCTAGTTGTAGTCATCACAGGGATGTGGGAAGGATAGATGACTGGGCCTGCTTGCTCGATTACAGACACACCAAGCATTAATAGCTGAAGGCAGATTGTTAGAACCCACGCTGGCGAAATCACAATCACCGAGCTCTGGAGATTTTAAAGCAAACTGAGCCGACACGAGGCCGCACTTCCGAAAACACCTGACCCTGAGCGCCGTTTGCATTCACTCCCCATGCCAAAAAAGCCTCAGGAAATCACTAATATTTGTGACATCGTCCTCCCTAAATCACTTTGGGTAAAAGCTAAATGTAAATGCTAATATATTATTTTTCCAATCTAAAGTGTCATTTTTTTCCCCCACAGTGGAGTCTGTGCAGAATTCATGAATGCTAAACGTTCCTGCCAGCAACTGGAAAACTCTCTCAAGAGTACCTGACCTGTTTGTTTAATCAATGCAACAAAAGTGGAGGGGAAAAAAAGACTTGTATGGTTGCAAGGTGACAATGTCTTAACCACGGGTAGTTGCTAAGTAACCATAACGGAACTCACCCATCCTGTCCTGCAACCAGATCATTTCTACACAAGTTGTACAAATGCAAAGCTTTTTAGTATTAAAAAAAAACATTTTTAGGACAAAAAAATCTGCAGAGAGCGGCAGGAGATCATAAGAAATTAACCTCGGAGTTGTGGGCGGGACCTCTGCTGCGGAGCAACTCCGCCCCCATTTCCCCTCCCTGTCCTTTGATTCAACAACAGGCCAGCGCACCGATTCAGTTTCCATTTGAGGGAACCAAAGCTTCTAGAAACACTGCAGATACAGGAGCTGCTCACATGGAGGCGGTGTTGCGCCAAACGAGAGCCAACTAAGAATTAAAAAAGCATAAAAGAAGAAAACCAGCTTGTCCTAAGATTAGTATTTATTAATTAAAACCCCTTAGTAAAAGTAGAGTGTTTACGTGTACTACAAGTATACTTAGTCTATGCTAAAAATGAGGCAGTTTACTTGATGCTTAATTGTATTTTCCATCTACAAATTATAAGCTAAAATTAGGTCTAAAAAGTACTTGGTCTGCAGTATACTTGCTATACTTAAACTCAAGCATACTTAATGAGATAGACTTCAATTGTCCTCATTACACCTAGTTTACTGATAAGAAAGATTCATTTTGTTTAATTAAAAGTAGAACTTTTTTGGATTCTCATTAGGAGCTATTTTATTTTTTCATAGTTTTCTGTGCTTAGGTTATATTAAGGCTGCCATTAAAAAAAATTAATTGCTTTTTAAACTTGTAATTGCTTGAATTGTTTTTAAGCAAAACCTGCTTTCAGTTCACCTTTTATGTAAGAATTCACAATTTTATCAATAAAACTTCTAACTTTGATCAATTGATATTGCTGGTTTTGTGAAAAATGCTTCTCAAAATTATACAGAAAACACCTGGTTGTCAATGAAAGAAAATTATATTAAATCAAATCTTAAATCAGCTTGATTTACACATGCGATCCAAGTCCCAAGTAAACTTACTGTAGGTTTGCACACTTTGACTGCGGTCTTAGATCCCAAAATCCCACTGTGAGGTGACCTAAATGCAAGTTTTTCAGCAATATGGATGCATAGCAGCATTTGTGATCTGGAGATGGCAGCAGTGGCAGACTTGGCGGTTTTGGGGCCCCAAGCAAACTACAACATGAGGCCCTCTGCAGTGGTTGTATTGATCATTTCTGGGAAAAACACCTATCACATAACTTCTTCGCTGATCCACTTTCAGACATGGTCAATGTCAAAAACTTCAATCTTTTGATATAAATTAAAGTGAATCACATTCAAATGTTAAAGGAATGTAATAAATGTATAAACGTGTATATATATAAATTGCCCTTGATGGAATAGTCCATTGCTACAGAGGGATGAGGGAGGACAAAACACTTTCACATGAGCAGTCTTAGGTCATTTCAGTGATTTGTTTCTTTTTTGACTAAATTAAATAATATTCTAATAATCTAAAGCCTCGTTTCCACTGAGCGGTCTGGTCTGGTAAGGAGCGTATGTGTGGTGTAGATCTCTATTGTGTTATTGTAGTGCGACGACTAGAAAAGCAGCAACAATGGAGGTCATTTATTAGCTCGTCTTCTTATTGCTTTACTTTTTGTACATCGTGTATAACAGGAATTTAATGTTGTTTCAAAGAAGATTGCGGGCGGCTAAGAAGAAGGCCCTGGCGAGGTGTGTGTCGGTACTGTTTAATGGGTCCATTTTACAATGGAAACACTCAAAATACTGGACCATACCGGACAGCTCAATGGAAACGAGGCTTTTGATATATTTTTTAAGGTTGAGCTTCGTGTTCAGCAGGCAATCGCCTACCTTTGCCAAATGGTAAGTCCGCCCCTGAGCAGCAGTCACATTTTTGCATACTTTTTACATCCTGCATGGTGGCCACCGAGGTTTTAGGAAAAAGTTTAAATTTTGATATTGGTCAGCAGCTCTGACTTAGCGATGTATAAATGTCAACAGACGGTGGTATATAAAAAAAGGCCATTCATGACCACGTCAACAATTAAAAAAAAAAAAAACACTAAAACGATCACTAACGTGAGCAAATCATCAAGGTTGCATGAAACTAATTGATGCATTTACTAATCAAAATATTCTAATTACTTGAAAACTGTTTCAGCATGAGTTTGGATGAGCTTCCACATCTGCCAAACAACGTAGATTATCTCAAGTGCGGACCAAACTACAGTGTGAACGCACCCAAAAAACAAGGCTTTTGGGGGCGGCCGTGGTGCAGCGGTAGGGCGGTCGACTCCTGATCAGAAGTGAGCGGGTTCGACTCCGCCTTGCCCGCCCATGTGTCGAAGTGTCCTTGGGCAAGACACTGAACCCCGAATTGCCTCTGGTGGGAGGTTGGCGCCAGTGTTCGGCAGCGGAGCCACCACCAGTGTGTGAATGTGTGTGTGAATGGGTGAATGGGTCTGTGACTGTGAAGCGCTTTGGGCCCTCGAAGGAGGGTAGAAAGCGCTATACAAGTATACGCCATTTACCATTTACCATTATGTACAGATGTAGCTGATGGAGCTCCACTGTGGTGCAAGCACACAGAGCTGGTGAGTACAGTTTAGTATTCTGTTTGTGTCTGTGAAGAGAAGTTAAGACCGAGAAGAGCGAACACTCGAGGTCTCTGAGGTTTTTCTGCTCAACAGGCATCACAAGACGAGCAGCTCGCCGAGCGCCCGGCTCATCGCGCACGTTATCCTGATCTTAGAGGCACCACAAACACACGTAGAACAACAGACGGAATTATAAAAGCAGCGACCTGAGTGAGAAGACCACAGTGAAGAGATGAAGGGAGGGGGGGTGGGGGGGGGCAAGATGACACCTGTCCGAAGCTGAAAAAGCGATTTGCCAACAAATCCAAACCGCTAATCATGTTCAATATTCACTATATTCATTGCATGAAATTCATATCATTCCCTCAGCACTTCTTTCATCTGTGGAACAACATTAATCCAGCGTGCCAATCAAAACTGCAGGGAGCACAAAACCACATCAAAGCATGTCAGCCAGCCCTTTAACAAGAGCAAGCTAGCAGGCAAATCAAGCCTTTAAGGAGACTCCCAAGGGGATGATGCATTTCTCTATCATACACACACAGGCAGAGGCGAGCACATGCAGTCTTATCAGAGAATGGTGTGTAATAGTCCCGTGATTCATTTATCAGCACTCCCTATTTAATCTCACTGCACAAACAGAATAATCACTGCAACAGGGTAAAAAAAAGAGACATACATTCATAAGTAAGTGCAGTGTGTTTTTCTCCCACAAATACACACAAGTAATGAATCTTATCTTTATCACCCTGTTGAATAAAACTGTCATCATCGCAGCAAACATCCACAGATAACTGTCGCAGCTCCTCTTCCTCCGGCTTTGCTTCATCACCATCATCAGTCACAGCATCATGTTAGAATTGATCCTCTATCTGTGCAGCTGCACACGTAAAATCAAGCCTCATTGGTGGAGGTGTCCGACATGTCCCTAATGTCGTAATGATCGAGACCAAAGGATGCTCTGTAGTTCATCAATAATAGATTTTTGAGGAGAATGTTGGGATTTGAGTCGCAGGAAGAAGCAACGAAGGCAGCAGATGTCTTCAATCAGCCCTGCTTCTTTATTCACACCATTTTTATTTTACTCCTGATTATGTCAAATTTGACTTTTTTGTTAAAAAAATGAAATCTATCATTGAAGATTTTTAAGAAAGTTGTCTTACTGAGATTGTAAATTAACTGATTTACTGTATTTTGGTGTTTATCATAATTTAGGTCTGTGTCTATCACTACACCCAAGTCTCTGGCCTGGTTGGTAGTTTTTAGTTGAATAGATTGAAGCTCTGTAGTGACGTCCAACCTTTTTTCTTTAGCCCCAAAGACAATAACCTCAGTTTTGTTTTTGTTTAATTGAAATAAGTCATGACACATCCAGTCATTAATGTCCTCAATGCATTTACCAAGAGCCTGTACAAGGTCTCAGTCTCCTGGTCATTGCAACATATATCTGTGTGTCATCTGTATAGCTATGGCAACTAATGTTGTTGTTCTTTATCTATATAGAAGTGGCTCCAGGATGGAACCCTGAGGAACTCCAAATGTAATTTATTTTGACTCCAATATGAAGTTACTAATTGAAACAACTGAAAAACTAGGTCTGGATGACCTTAATTTATTTTTTTTCTTTCGATGGGGCGTTAACACAAAATGAAATATATAATTTATATAATAACAATAAAAACAAAACACAAATAATAGAGGGAGACCAAACCAATTTGCAGAAAATATTTAAAGTCCCAATGAAATCGGCTTTTTATCTATTTTCAAAGCATTCCCAGAGGTCTCTTAATTATGATTATGCCTTTTCTTTAGCAAAAATTATAAAAACTGTTTCATTTTCTAAGACATAGTTTCTGCAGATCAGTAGTAGTTCATTAGGATTTAGGACCGTGGATGCATCAGACTAGAGCAGAGCTGGGAGCTTGCCGTTGTAGGTTCTACATCACAGTTACAAGCTTTTTCAAACACTCTTTTGTGTCCCCCGCCTGATTCACAACAACTTGAATAAACAAATAATCAGAAATACATTTTTAATCTTAATTTTCTTTATATATTTCCTCCATCATCAGATAAAAACCCACAAGAACATATTAAAAACACCAACAACAATATTTTTATCAGTGTTTTTTGACATGCAAATTTTGTGTATTTCTTGGATCTCAGCTAAATATTGATCTAAAGTCCAGCTCTGACTTATTGCCTCCTAGAAACAGATGCTCTCTCAGGTCAAGAGGTCAGAAAACCCATCAACACAGAGAAAAGTGCAGCTTTAAGGTTTAACTTAGAAGATCCCCATTGAACAGCCATGTCATTATTTTTAATAATTTACTCTCTGCATCGTCTGCTCGTATTAACCGTCTAAGTTTTTCATTACTTCCTTCTCTTTGTCGGTGCTGCAGCACAGAACCATAACTATAGGTTTAGGACTAAATCATACATTATGGCCTCAAAGCATTTTATGCACAAACTCATATGCACATTTCATAAGGCTGGTTTCACTACAGTTAAAAATACTTTACTGATCCCTAAAGAGAAATTAATAATGAATTAACTTCAGTTAACCAAACTAAGTGGTGTTAGCTCCATCTGTGCTCTCCTTCTACCTAAACTGTTAACTCTTTGCATAATCAGAAAGGCTGCATGCAGAATTCACAACACAAGTTATAAACACCCACTTTAATGAAGAAAAAATCTATGGAAAGTCAATATTTGTCATAGAGTCAAGTTGCTGCTTGCTATGTTTTCCAGTATCTACAAAATGGTTCAATAAATCTAATAAAAAGTTGCACACGTAAGTAAAAGCAAATACATAACTTGCAGGTAAGTTATCGTTAGTTTGTTCTATTTTGCTAAAGTCTAAATGTGTCTGAATTACATTAACGCAACGTTGATCTTTCACACATATCAGGGCTAAAAGGTGTCTCTCACTTTGCACGCATCATTTTCTCAAATCATAAAGACAGCCATCTTCATTAGGGCTATCATTAACCGAGGCACGCTTCACCCCGTCACCGTCTCAAGCATGTTAGCCGTGTTCCTCATCAACATCCTTCTCTGCTCCGCCTCTACAGTCTCTCCAAAGTGGAAGGAGGAATCCCTGTCAGAGCCAAGAAGCTGCTGGGCAGAGAGCGTCCAGAAGTGTGGATGCAAACTGACAGAAGCTGCATGTATTTATAGGATATCTGAGTGGAGAAATGTACTGCTCAATGCTGCAGCTATTTATAGAGCCTTTTACTGATGCCTCTGAGTAGATTTGAGGAGAGGCAGCAGTTCTCCTGGGAATTACTTACGATAGTCCCTCATATCTCCTTTTTCACAAATTCACCGCACGTCCGCCCTTACACTCCCGACATGTCTACCCTTCATCCTCCAGCGTTGACTTTTGTTTCTTAATTCCCAAACATCTTTCTTGCCCATTTCGTCCCTCTTTCTCTGCGCTCTTCCGCATTGCTCACGTCCACATTCATCATCGTCGCTCTCTCCACCGTTTACTGTGCTCCACCTCTGGTTCCTCTCATGTATTTTAAGACACTCTCATTCAGTCAACCTCTTATTATGCCATATTTTTTCATTGCTCACAAGCTAAAACAATCATTTAGGACCGTCTCTAAAGTCCTCAATCGAAAGTGCCCTGACAGGAACTCAAATTCATCCACTGAAGTGGTCAATTAATCACTGTCAATTTAACTGGAGCACTGCTGCAAAAATCCCAAGTGAAAACTCTAAGAAAAAGTTGGACTATTAAGTATTTCAACTGCAATTTTCTAGAGATAAATAGATTTCATTCATGTGCTTTGTCTATTTCTTTTCTTAGTAAGATTTTTTCTCATAAACGAGTGCTTTTGAAACCTTAAGTCATCAAATAATCCGTGAAGACCCACTCCAATCATCTTTAGATCTATTGTAAAAGCTTTCCCACTGGTCTTTTAATTATGATTTAGCAGTTTTTAGCCCAAACCTGTGTTATATTCTAAGACGGAGTGGCGAAACGTTAAGACTTGAGGGCCACAAGGGGCTCTAGAATTTGACAGAAGGGCCAGACCATATGTAGATGCGTGGAGTCTTTTTGTAATCCACCTCATGAAAGAAACATGGAATTTGGATGAAAATGTGGCTTTAATTTGACTGAAGATTACTTAAAAACAGAACTTCAAATGACTATTGCTCTCATTTTAGAGCTGATTGCATTGGCGGGCGCCTGTCTGACTCAAAAAACACACATGAACGTTGGAAAAACAACAAATCTTCCACCACTACATGAATGTAGAATAACTTTCCTCACCTGTAGGCAAAGGTCATGTATTTGTAACGTCTCATCCAGAACACACAAGAATTGTAGGGAAAATTCAATTCAATTGAATGTTATTTATATAGCCCAATATCATAATAATTTCTTAATTGGGCTTCATGCTAGTAGTTCTATACAGAAGCAGGTTAGTCGTAAAATATAAATAATAGCTAAAAACTAAACAGACTACATAAAACTGGTTATCCCTGCCCTTAGACCTTCCTTCTTGGTAAGGAAAAACTCCAAAAAAACCTGATTCTGGAAAAAAGAAGAAATCTTAGGGATAACCACATGATGGCGGGATCCTCTCCCCGGACGGACAGGAGATTTACCAGGACTATTAAAGAAGAATTAGCTTATCTAATTGCACAACTAAGTTAAAATAAAACATTATTAACATTATTACATGTGTATACAACTTAAACCAGTCTGGCTGGCCAGACTAAACAGCAAAAAGGGCCACATTTGGCTATCCCTGTTCTAGGACATAGTTTCTGCAGTGCAGCAGTTTGAAATTTCCCAACGAGTTTTGTTGGTTCAGAGTAGGCCAACCCTCACTTCCCATCATCCATCTGTTTAAATGCTCTCCCGCTAGCTTACGGCCCCTCACAGCCTGAACTTAACATTGCGGCTGCAGAGTAATATCAAAGCTATGCGGTCGTACAGATGTTAAATCGGACGAGGAAAAGACATCCATGGATCTATTTGTCTACAAGTGGATGTATCAGAAAGGAACATTTGGGAATGTTTTCATCTGATTTTAACTCCCAACGATTTAAATGGAGAAATGGTCAGAAATGGAATTTTGAGATTAAATGTCTTAATAAATGTCCCCAATCATCAGGAAAATGCCAAAAGAACATGATAAAATGATCAAAAACACAATTTTATTCAGAGTGGGTCTTCAACGGCTGTCATTTCCTGATACAAGTGGTGTGTTAGTCTTTTCTTCAATTGACATGTGAACGGTGTAGAACAGAAATAAGCAAACATGTAAGATAATGCATTAAAAAGCAGCCTGGGAATCACAGTTCAGGCTCTGGATAAAGTTAATGGAACCAGAAAGCAAATTGTCACATTCCTTTCGTTATTTCTGAGGTGCGAGCGTCCCATCCTGGAGCTGCATGATGTAACGGGATGCAGTGGTTGATGTCAGCATGTGAGCCTTCGAGCTGCACCAAGACACACAAACAGAAATGGCACACTGACAGACACACCTCCTCCCACGTCCTTGACAGCATGTTGTGATGCGGAGTGGCGTCTGTTCGTCAAGCTGACAGACCCGCTCTGACAGCATGGTCAGAGCGCCGCAGACAAGAGAGAGAAAAAAAACACGGATTTTCTAATGCTCCAAACCACAACAACAAACAGCCCGCCGGGCATGAGCAGTGCAGCGCTCGGGACAGTTGTTCCTGTTTTTTAGCCATCTGATGCTGTGTCACGCTGAAGGCTGAGCTGCTAATGTGACTGTCGGACTGCAAAGAAGTCATGCAGAGAATGCCTGTTAAGCATTTTCATAGGCAGAAGAGATGAGCGGCTCAAGTTTTGGACGAAAAAAGTGTAATATCCCAGCAACATAGCAAACTCAATGACCTTGTGTTAGAGTGGCCACCCTGAGACTGGAAGGTCGTGAGTTCAAGTCCAAGGTCAAGTCATATCAAAGACTAAATGTGGCCCGGTGCCTCCCTGCTTGACACCAGTATTAAAACATAAACATAAGCTTCCCAAAGCCAAGGATCTATTCAGAACAAGTATACATTTAAAAAATAAAGTGCACCTGAAAACAGTCAGAACTATATCGGTGGATTTTTTTCATGTTGGACTGATAAATTCAAGTTATGCAAGTATTGCCTGATACCGATGCCAATGCTACACTCAAGTTCACAGAATACGTAACCACAGGACCCCCCCAAATGTAAGCATAGAGCCAGACTCGGGAGGTCCCACTGCGGCGACCTCGGTTTCTGTGAAGGTTCAATCACTGATGTGGAGGATCCCTCAGAGGAAAACACATATCCCAAAATGCCACCGACCGCACTGCGACATAAACGGAAGGTTTTCAGCAAATTCGGCAGGTGGACATGCGGCGGCCTTTGGAATCGGGAGGCGGCAGTCGCATTTCCTGTCTGAGGTTTTAAGAAATTGTAAAAATTTTTACAGCGCCTGAACAACTTTACTCTAAAAGTTGGCAATAGCTCTGACATGACGATGTATAAATGTCTCCGGATGGCAATAGTCCATTTTAAGTGGAGCCTGGGGTATTTTCTGAATGTTTGACGTCTATGTTCATTAGTGCTGCCACAAACGATTATTGTAATAGTGGACTAATCAATTATTTTTTTTGATTAGTCGACTAATCGAGTCAGGCATAAAGTGGACGTAAAGCACACATCTTAACCATCCTTAGATTTAAACTAACTAAAAACTAAATATATAGCATTACCTGACGTTCGGTGAAGATGCTGAAATTGATTGCTAAAATCACTGAAGCTGATAGCTGAAATCGCTGAAGCTGATAGCCAGCCAAAATATCATTCAAATGCCAAATTAGCCTAAAAAATTTAAAAAAGCCTAAATTAGCCAAAACAGCTAGTATGTAGCTGAAATATTAACTAAACTCCAAATTAGCCTGAAAAAAATGAAAATAAAATCAAAAATTAGCCACAAAAGCTAGCATCTAGCTGAAATATTAGCTAAACTCCAAAATAGCCTAAAAAAAACTCAGTAAATGCCAAAATAGTCCAAAAGTCTAGCACAATACCATTACAACTTTCAACTTTACTACACTCTGACTCCATATAATACAAAGTAACGACTAATCGACTATTAAATTAGTTGTCAACTATTTTAATAGTCGATTAGTCGTCGATTAGTCGACTAATCGTGGCA
>NC_050517.1:22888527-22910882 GCF_002922805.2 Oryzias melastigma
AGCAGCTCACACACTCCATCATACAAACCCATTCAGATAAAGACTTTCATTCTGTCACACAAACGGTTAGTGCTAAGGTGAGCTGAAATCTTGGAGATTTTGCCGATGTCTCCCCATCGTGCGGTGGCACTTGTACTTGTGACTGTAGAAATAGGTTGGGGGTTAAACCACCAAATGGTTCCAAAGCACAACTATTTCTGCAGTTCACAGCCGCCCTGGCGGATCGGTCAAACTAATTTTGCACACACAGGTGTGTGAAAACTAATGGGACTTTAACATAACTTTATATTTAAAACCAAGCATCCATCGCAGGTGGCTTCAAAGTCCATGTAACTTCTTCATTACACTAAATTATCCTGGTAAAGTAACAGGCAGTTGATTATGAGGATGTCATTTCTGCTGAATAAATCCCCTAAAATGTGTGACTCCCAAATGGGAGCATCATTCAGAATTAACAGAGCAACCATCTTCACCTCAGTGGTTATTCTTGTATCCTGCCACTGATGCATGCAGCCAAAGATCGGGGAAGGAATAAAACAGAAGAGGGGAGCAGGAAAAGGACAAAACAGTGAAGAAATCAAAGAAAAAAGCAACGATATGAAAGGAGATGAAAGCAACAAGAGGAATACAGGAAGGAGAGTAGAAACAGGGAGGAAGACGCTTAGGAAGTGTGCAGCTGTGGGACCGTAAAAAAACAATCACTTCTGTGTCAGCGGCGAAGAACATGGAGTGTAGTGGAAATGCTCAGCAGCAACTAGAACTGAAGTCCAACCCAGCCTCTCTCATTGCAGATTCAACACTGAACGAGCCGAGATCCCAAAACACGTCAGACGAACTCAACAACCCCGGAAAAGGATCCACCTGTCTGCTCGCCCACAGCGCCAAGAATCGGAGCGGATTCATGAGCTGCTTCATGTATGGACAGAAGGCAGACCTGCTGGGGATGGCCCCTCAATGTCAATCATGGAAATGGCATTGTCCCGCAGCGCGCAAAAGGCACGCACGGAGCGCCGTACGAAGGCAGCCCACAGGCGCCACATGCCCGCGTGATGATGTGTTTGTCCATCATGCAGAATTTCTCTCACAGACACAAATGAAATGTTTCCCAGAGACAAATCATCGTCGTATGTCTGTGTTGTGCATGCCTGGTGTGTGCTGAAGGGGGTAGGGCATCACGACAACGCAAGCCTCCAGACAAGAGGGTGGTTGCCGTGGAAACCTCGGATGGCTGAGGGAAAAGAAGAGGCGATAGACGGCGAGGGAGTGAACGAGAGGGAGGTAAAAGATATGAGGGCAGCATCCTGAGGGTGAGGAGGCAAAACTGGAAAAAATAAATAAATAAAGGAGAAAAAAAAAAAGGCGACAAAAGGGCAGCAGGGAGGACAAGATCCCAGAGAAGGAAAAGACAGGAGCGAAACGCTAATGGAGGTTAGGAGGTGGAATGAAAGAGGGGGAGGGGGGGCACTCACAAGGAACGGTGCGGAGGTAGAGGTTGTCTCTGATGATCTGCTGGTGGTCGTGGTCCACTGAGCCCTTGGAGAAGCGCAGGTTAAGGTAGTGCCGCAAATCTTTGTCAACCACCCCCCCTAGAAACAAACAGGGAGAAAAAGAGACGTTAGATGTCAGGTGATGACATACTCAGGATCGAAAGGGGTGTTTCTGCCAGGAGGTTCTTCATAGATCCCACTTGAATCTTAATTTATTTAAACTCCCACTCCGATGACCTTTTGATGTATTTATGCTGTTTTTAGCCAAAATGTAAAAATAAATACATTATTTTCTAGTAGATATTGAGTTGTAGGCGGGGGCAGAGTAAGCCTGCCTTCATTTCCAATCATCCCTTTACTTACACTCTCTCCTGCTAGCTTACAGCCCCTTATAACCCCAGCGAAAATACAATGGCGAGAAATATTGAAGCTATCCAGCCGTAGATTTTTAGCCAGATGCCAGCTCAGACAAAGACGTACATGGATCTACTCGTCTACAAGTCGATGCAGCAGAATGGAGCAGAGCAGGAAGACTGCTGTAGTAGCTTCTACACTGAAGAAAGTGAACCATTAAACTGATTAACAAAAGCTCTATAATTTATTACATTTAGAATTATTAGTTTTCATCAAAATAAAATTTTTAGTTCACGGTTTACTCAACTCAAACTTTTAATTTGACAAAAACTACATATAAAAATTAAAACTTTCATTAGTTGATCTAATGTGTCACAGCTACAAGCTTTTTCAAACTGCTTTGAAATTTGAATAAAGAAATAATCTGACATTCAATCCTAATTTTCTTTATATATGCTCTTCATCATGAGAAAAATGCAACAAGAACATATTAAAAATACCAAAAACATCACCAGAGTGGGTCTTTAAATGAAGCCCAATGAGGCAATTTTTCTTTGTGATATTGGGCTACTTGCAGAACTTGCAGAATCTACTTTATACAAAATTTTCCCTTTTTTATGCATTTTGAACAGAAGTTCGTTCCTGCTCCAAATATGACTTTACACAAAAAACAGAAATTTCTAGAAATAATTTGAATTTATTTCCCCTCGGAATTAAGCCAACACTTTTCAATAATCTCCAGTTGAAGACCAAGAAGTGAACCAGAAAACATAAATGCTGCATTCTCCCCCCACACACATATGTTGGTAATTGTGTGAATCAGTAATCTTTTCCTGGGAATGTGCAGTGTCAGCAGACTGCATGACAATAGAAAGACATGAACTCAAACCCCCAGCTCTCTCTGTCTGACGTATTAAATAACTGAAGTGAAACACAGCAAAACAAATGACAATCTAAAAAAAAAGAAAAGAAAAAGAGGCCGGCTGACAGCTCTGTGCAGCATCCTCACATCCATGCATCCTCCCTGCATCCCAAACCAGGAAGCAGATGAGGAGAACTTTCCCTCCACACTGCATTGGCTATGCCATAATGTCAAATTTGACAGTAATGAGATTACATTCCATGCACTTCCAATTGACAAACATGTCCTCTCACTCATACGGACCTCATGCCTTAATGAGTTAGGCCTAAGAATAATGCAATATCCTGGTAATAATAAACATCATCATTAGCCAGTCATTTGGGAATTAATGTATAACAGCTTATGTAAACTGACTGGCACCATTTTAGAAAGCATTTTCAGCCAAGCAAGAGGAGAGGAGGAGAGGAGGGGAAAGGAGATGAAAACAAAGAGGGGATGGAGGGGAGGATTGGTATTTTCTAAATTACATTTTTTTATAGATTCACGTCAAATTCCAAACAAAGGCCAAACCTTTGACAGGCAGATACCGACACATTCATATTGACTGCTCAGAGGTGCACGCATCACACACGGCGCAGACGGAAGGAAGGAAGCGGCGCGATCCAGGAACCTCGTCTGCGTCTGGCCCAGATGTTGGCACGCGCGGTCCTTTTTTTTTCCTACAGGTACGCGGACAAATCTAT
This sequence comes from Oryzias melastigma, assembly GCF_002922805.2. NCBI lineage: Eukaryota > Metazoa > Chordata > Actinopteri > Beloniformes > Adrianichthyidae > Oryzias > Oryzias melastigma. The sequence goes on from NC_050517.1 coordinate 22,891,974, forward strand.
ACATCCACTGTCAGCCTGTCCTCCCGGGCGTCCTCTAGCCTCGCGCGCAGCCTCCTCGCTGAGAGCTCTCTGTCTTGCGCCTCCACAGCTGCTCCTGCGCGCAGCAGCAGCGGCAGCAGCACCGGCTGCGGCCGATTTGAATTTCCACAGGATGAGGATGATAGGGGTGAGGGGTGGTGGGGGGTCGTGGATGCACAGATTAATGATGAGATGGCGAGTTGGGAGGAAAAAGGAGAGACATACCAGTAGGAAGCCGGGCTAAAAAAAAGATGGGAAAAAAAACTGCCAAGCGACTGGAAAAAACGTTTTTATAACGCTACAGCGCCCTCTACTGGCAGCAGAGGCACCTACACTGACTGAGAAGAACAAATTGAGTACTTTGAACGAACTAAAGTGACATCCCATAATCAATAATATGACTACAACACACCCTTTGCAGTTATAGCAGCTTCAAGTCTTGTCGGAAAGCTTTCTGGCGGATTATGGCTAATTTCTGGACATTTTCTGGACATTCTTCCATGTTATAATCCAACTTTATAGAGCAATTTTACTAGAACACCTCACTTTACTTAAAAAAAAGTAAAAACTGTGGTTTTACCAATGGTTCTGAAGTCCAAACCACACAAATCACTCGACCCAAAACCAAATTAAAGATCACAACACTTCAAAAAGAAAAACAAATAATCAAAACATTTAGTTTTAGAAACCAAAACACAATTTTGTGTGCATGCCACAGCCTGGCGACCTGTCCAAGGTTGACCGCGCCAGTTTAGGTTGTGGAAACCCAGTGACCTCCACAAGGGATACACCGGGTTAAGAAAATGAATGGATGAGAGCACAATGAACAAAAAAGTTAAAATAAATGCAAACGAAAGGCTTTCTAACCGAACCGAAACTCGGTTCCATGTTGTTGCCGGTATGATATAAAAATGTGGGTTCTAGTGTTTCATAGTGGCCTCAAAAATTATCCTGATTCAATTTTGGGATATATAGTGATACGTATCATATTGTGAGACATGTATTGGGATATGTAATTTATTTCCACACTATTGCCAATACACACCCTAGTAGATAAGGACATCACTGATTGGATGATGACTTTTGTCCATCATTTCAACCAAAAGTTATTTGGCTATTTTAATGCTATTTTGATTGTTGTGATCTTTAATGTGTTTTTGCATCGACTGATTTCCACTTCAGAGCCACCATATAATCCTCATAAACCTCCTCCAATACACAAATTAACTGAACAGAAACAAACAAACAAACAAAAAACTGTCAATAAAATCAAACTAAAACACAAGGAAATGTATAAAAGCTAAGCTAAATGACAGGGACCTGGCTGCAGATGAGATGGCGCCTGACATTGGCCAGAAGCAGAAATTATACAGCTTAACCCACCACTAAGTGTAACCCAACCTAAAAGTGTCTCAAACTTTAATTAACACTTAAAACAAGAAAAACTGTAACTGTTAGGGAGGCCAGTTAAAATAAAGTTTTTTTGAGCAATGTGGGAGGTGCTCCCAGTTACGGCTGAGGAGACTCTCTACTGCCAGTCCTGTTGAGCTCAGAAAGATGAGTTTGAAGTTTTTTCTTAAAAGGCTCCGGCCTCATGCATATCCTTAGGCAGGCTGATCCACACATGAGGCTCCTGGAGTAGTGATGGGTCATGCTCGAAAGCATCAATTCTAAGAATCGCTGCCTGGTAGGGAGTCAAAGGGGTCGACTCTCAAATGATGGGAGATGATTCTTTACTTTTTTTCCTTTGCTGCGTGTTTTCTGCCTGCTTGATCACACCATAAGCGATTTGCGCGTCAAGTTTCAATGCTAAGTCAATGGTACAGATTCCATCTGAGGTCCTGCGATGCAATTCGAGCGCTGGGCGCAGCACGTCGGTCTGGCAGCAGTGCAATTTGAGCGGTGTGTGTTTAAATATCTGAACATTGGCGAGGTTGCTGCATCGCCTCAACCAATCAGGGACTCAGCAATGGGTGGAGTACATGGAGGATCAATCCAGTTGTTCTCATCCTGAACTTCCATCCATTTTCTTAGCATTATCCCTTTGAGGCTGCGGGGTTGCCTGTTGTGTAATTCTTCAAAACAATAAATGAAAAGATTTAGTAAAAAAAAAAAAATCAAAACAAAAGAACTAGCATGCCAACATTTGATTAAAATATTCAGCAAATCACATTACAGGTTTGTAATTTAATAAATCCACAAAATTTGGCAATTTTGGTTGACTAGTTGTGCTTTTGACATTACTAGGCTTAAAACAGCCTGATATCCAGGATATTGATTTAATGATAAAAAGGCTTGCCATAGCTTGGATACAGCAGCCCCCCATACAAGTTTCAGCCGGTTCTGAAGATGGATGAATGTTTCGATAAAAATGCTCTAAAAATCTTAGTAAGGATGATAAATTCAGATTTTCTTTGACGCTTTAACACCAAAGCTTTGGTGTTGATCTATGATTTACCACAACTTGCCAATCGTTGAGGTGTAATTTCAGGAGATTCTGATGGCAAAAAGCGTCCGCTTTTCGCCATCAGAATCTCCTGAAATTACACCTCAACGATTGGAAAGTCGCAGTACCTACAAAAGATTGTTGTTTAAGCCTCAGGTGTTAAAGGGTTAACTGATGACGACCACACCATAACCCTCCCTCCACCAAACTTCACTCATGGCCCATTTAAGTCGGAGCATAAGCTCAGATGCAGCCGCTCAGGCATGAAAGCGCCTGATGCTCTGTCTTTGAGCTAAACGGGAAATATGAAGTGACTAACTCCACGGAAAGACGGTGACCCCTGCTCCCCATGAGTCCCAGCATCCGCTGCTGAGTTCTGTGGGCCACCACTTCGTGGTCGAGTTGCTGTCACTCCCAATCACGTTCATTTTGTCACATCACCAGCGACAGTTGGCTAAAATAATTTCTCGTTTGGATTTGTTGCACAGATGGCGTCTTATCATACTGGAATGACGAAGAAAGGCGCGATCTTTCCCAGATGTTTGGAGGAGCATCCCACAATTTCCTCACACCTGGGGGCCATTGAACACCTGAATTCAATGTAAAGACTTCTGGCAATATAGCAAACATGCGTGTACACACAGGTGCTCTGTGGCATCTTTCAGACAGCGCACGTCTCTCATCCGGATGATCTTTCACGTTAAAGCCACAGAATTCCAGAGAACCCAGAGAGCAGCAGCATGTGTCACGCAGAGGTTGGGCGCAGATGAGCGCGCAGCTGCAGATGCCAGCGAAGAGGCCTGGAGCTCTGTCTTGAGCTCCGGCCAATATATCAGACATAAACAAACACCAGCGCTGAAACACATGCTCGTGATATGAGCGTGCGGCTCAGGGCACAGCTGCGTGTGAAGGAGAGTGAAACCACTCACACTGAACAAACATCAAACTTGATGATGTCAACATTATATTTATCTCTTCAAAAAAAACAAAAAAAAGTTCTATGTCAGGAGGGTCAAACTCAATCGCACGGGGGGTCAAAATCCTAAACACACCTTAGGTCAATTGTTGAACACACTAAAACTACATTTTTTAAACCTTTAAAACCATATTTTTTTAACATAATTATGAACTAGATATATAGCATTACGTGCGATAGTGCTAGTGTGAATGCTATAAGCTGAATTTGGCCGCTGAAGATGCTAGTGCTGATAGCTGAAGATGCTGAAATTGATAGCTAAAAACGCTGAAGCTGATAACTGAAATTACAGAAGCTAATAGCTGAAAATGCTGAAGCTGATAGCCAGCTAAAATATTAGTTAAATGCCAAATTAACCTAAAAAACTTATGTTAGCCGGAACAGTTAGCATGTGGCTAAAAAAATAGCTAAACTTCAAAATAGCTTAAAAAAACCCTCAAAATTAGTCAAAACAACTAGAGTGTAGCTGAAATATTAGCTAAACTCCAAAATAGCCTAAAAAACTGAAAAGGCTAAATTAGCCAAAATAGTTCAAAAAGCTAACAGAATGCAAATTTTAAAAACTTTAAAACTGCATTTTTTTTTAGCATAATTACGAATAATAAAAAGACAGAAATATTTTTTCAGAATAAATAGACTTTAATCAAACTTAAATAACTGAATATTTTACTCTCCATAAAAATATATTTTGTCAAAATTATGCAAGTTAAAAATTAGTGCAAGATAACATCAGGCCATTAATAGCAATAAAATAAAATGATCTGGAGCACCGAATATAATTACCCGGAGGACTGGATCCGGTTCCCGAGCCTTGTCTTTAACATATGTGTTCTATGCAAACCGATATCATTTTAGAGAAACAAAATATGTCAAATCAATCAAACTTGATAGCTCAAACTTTTAGTCTTTATTCATCAGCACTCTAAAATCAAAAGACTGCAGAATTATGTTGTGACTAGTTTGCCCTCGATTCCCCCCTGACGCCCAAAGGCCCGGTGGAGCGGCGACCTTCCCTCCAGCCTTGCAGCCTCCGTCATTATGTGGAGGACCACAAGCAAAATGGCTGAAATGAACCCTTCTTTATATTCCGTCTGCTTTCATTTACGCTCCTTTCATGCCCTTAGATATTCTTCAAGGGACTGAAAGCATGTGTGCATTTATACAGATAAAAGGCATCGAAATAACTGGAAACAAATTTATTGAACAGGGTTTTTCTTGAAAAAAAAATATTGTTATTTTGAAAGTGATCAAATCACTGTCAAGGAAATGATTTATTTCATATCAGTGGTGCTTCATGTTTCAATGAGTCCTGCACATATGGAGGATTTTCATTCTTAGTGGAAGGATTATGGATCAAACATCAGTCTCTCAAGCAGAGATGTTTGAAGAAGCTTACATAATCTCTAATATGTGTTTGATTACATCTCACACTGAAACCCTAAATCATATCCACTGCAACTGGAGTTTTGAAATACAAGTCTGCAAAAATGTGTATTTTTACCTTCAAATAGTAAAAAAAATAAAATGTGGAATAAAGACAAAAAATATCTGTCAAAGGTTTTTCTATTATTGTAAATTTAGTTAATTTTAACCAAAAATCTGAACAACACATTCCTAATTCTGATATAGCTGCATGGTGGTGTAGCGGTTAGCACCTCCTAAGATCCTGATCAGGAGGAACCGTTCAGAAAGGTGTCTGCAACCGTCAACAGCAAAAGAGACGATTGAGACTGTTCTTCACTGATCATTCTTTAGGAATATTTGATACCACTTTGCATTCATACATTGTAACTTTTATAATAAATATGAATTATATTTTTTGCTTGAATATAAACAGAGATATAAAGAAAAAACTAGCATTTTCACAAAACATGAAAAAGATCCTTTACTTTTGATAGAAGCTTGTATGATCTGTAAAATAAGAACCACCCTGTGTCAAACATTCACGACCAGCTAATGTACTCCTATTAAAAGATTTTTAAAAATGCAAGACAAAAATGTTATTTTCTCTTATACTTTAATTTTACTCAGTAGAAAAATTATAAAATAATTTAGTGTTTATTCAGATTTTTTCAAATCCCCTCTGGACTAAACATTGCTCTGCAGCACCAGATGATCTCATAAAATAAACTTAACAATCATAAAAGATTAGACCTTTTACCAAAGTTTTACTTAATATTTAAATTCTGTGCATTCTGGAGAAAGAGTAGGGCAAACAAGTCCTGACGTTAGCAAGAATACAAAAACCTTTACACAGTTATCTTACTTCTAGGTGCATCTCATAATTTAGCTAATCTGAAGTGCAAATTTATTAACCTCTTACTTTTAAAAATAGCTATTTTTTATTTTTAGTCAGCTAGAGCTATGGAGAGGCAAAAGAGCCACATGTGGCTCTGGTGCCTCAGGTTGCAGAGCCCTGGTCTAAGGTTAACTCTGCCTTTGTTCAGAAACAGCTGGAATCCAACAACTCTGCTCAGGATTATGTGAAACTACTAGAAGATTAGTTAATATTTTTTAAAGTTGAATTTAAAGAACTGTTCAACTTAAGATTTATTTTAGAGACTGCATGAAAACCATTAAAACTAACTGGTGATTTACAGTAGATTTGATCAGTGGGAGCAACACTTTAAGCTCCAAATGAGTTAAAAATTAAGCTTTTATGTTATTTTGATTTATTATAGAACCTGACTTCTTGTGCAATCACAAGACTTATATTTACAACAAATAAAACTGATTTATTAATAAAAAGAAACTGTTGGATCTCCAGTTTTCTTTTTTTCATAAATTTGCTCTTAAACGATGAAGGCAGCACTTTAATGGATGTGCTAGTTTTGTCCCATTTACTGGCTGATGATGAATTAAGAAAAAAAACTATTTGAAAGTGGTTAAATATTCGGCGTGCTGGTTCATAGAGTTTTGCACTCAGTGATATTTTGGAGGCAGACAAGATGGATTCTCTTGTGATTATGGTCTTTTAGAAGCTGCCAGAAATGCAGCTGATAGTTAGAGGTCTGCTAATAAAAGTCAGGTTCTGTTCCCAACACTTTTTCTAAGATAAATGTACACACAGTCACTATTCAACATGTATAACGAAGTTATAGCTGATAATAAACAGGAACTGTATTAAAAGCTTGTTCCTGATTATAATAATAATAAAAAAGAGGTTACAACCTTTCGAACTCAGTTGTTCTTTTCCTTTATTTTTTTCCTCATAGGCAGTTATCTATGGAACCAAATCAGGACCAAAAGTTTAAAACTTGAAATTTTCAGATTTGAAACCAGAAAAAAAATGTCTGACCCACATGTCAGTGAAAAAACACTTGATTAATCCCAGACACACATATACGTAATAAGTAATAATTTTAACAAAATGTCAATTTTTTTTTCGAAGAACTGCAGAACTCTATTCTAAAAAACTATAAACTTAATAAACCTGAATATAGTATAAAAAATTGAGCAGATGTTTTGTTGTTTGTTAACTTCTCCTTAAATACTTTCACTGTTGACACCAAAGCTTTGAAACACTTGGGGATCGTGGGAGTTTACACAGCTGCTTCATGTGAGCATTGTGGAATTACCGAAAACAACAATGTATTTCTTGGGATGTCCTGATCTGGAAATACGGGAATCTTGGCTCACTCAACACAGCCATTTGATTCTTGCACTAACAGAACAAGAGCTCTAGAGTTCAAGTTATCGTCACCAGGATTCTGTATGGTTCAGTTTATTTGTACAACTGTCGTTATTGAAGAGTAAATTCTGAGTTCTACAGAAAAGATGGTAGAATTCACTGCACACGATTGAGAAAAAATGCAAAAAGTAAAAAAAAAAATAAAAACAAGTGAAAGAAATCAAATAATCAATTGCTTTTATAATGAATTGAGTCAATAAAAACCTTTTAATTCTATAATTGGCGGGACCGTTGGTGCAAAAGTTAGAGAGTTAGGGGTAGGACGAGAGCTCAGAAATATAGTTTCAATCTTAAATTATTTTATATATGTCCTCCACCTTGAGAAAAATGCTACAAGAGCATGCTAAAAACACAATTTTCATTGAAGTGGGTCTTTATCTCTACATGAGGAGTTCCAGTGAAACACAACCAAGCGTAAAAGTCACATTTATTTTTAATATAATAATAAAGTCTTGAAAAGAAATTCAGAGACTATAGGCAAGCTGCAAGTGAAAGTAGTCCCAGTCGGATATTTTCAAACCTACGATCCTATTTCTTACTTTTGAACACCAGAAAAACTTTTGTTTGAATCAAACTGGACACTTCTGTTTGTGGTCTTGAATCAGGTTCTTGTGGTTCATTACCAAGCAGCAGAAGTCACAGTTCTCAGGTGGAGTGGAATACATCAGATTCAATAAATGTGTCTAACCTGTAGTTTTAGTTCTAACTTCTCAGAACTATTTCAGAGGTTTTCTGCAGCACTTTAAAGTGTTTCATTTAAGCACTAAACTGCTGCCTTTTGCAAACTTCCAGACCTTTAGAAGGAGCACAGCTTGTTCTTTGTTCTCTCCTCCAAATAGACCATTTGGTCAGTTGTAATTTTTTTTCTTTAGTTGTCCTGCGGGTTTGTTTTGTCTTTGCTGCTGTTTCAGTTTCTTCAGGAGTTGACAGAAAAACACCCTTAATTAATGCTTGGATGCTGCACTTATGGTTCATGTTGGAATTCTTTCTCTAACGAAGATGTTTTCTTTGAAGAGCACAAACAACGCAATTTGCATTAATGGCCAAACAGTTCAATAGCTAACACTGGAGTAAACAGAAAAGAAAATATTACAGTACAACCATTGATTTAAGTTTTCCCTTCATTCTAAATGAAAAATACAAAATATATACCTCTGCACTCCCTGATCACTTTATTAGGAACACCTGTCCAACTGCTCGTTAGTGCAAATTTCCAATCAGCCAATCACATAGCAGCGACTCAATGCATTAGGCATGTAGACAGGGTCAAGACGATGTGCTGCAGTTCAAACTTCAGTGATTTTGAGTGTGGCATGGTTGTTAGTGCTAGTCAGCCTGGTCTGAGTATTTCAGAAACTGATGATCTACTGGGATTATTACACACAATCTCAAGTGTTTACAGGGAATGGTCAGTTCTGTGGGTGGAAATGTCTTATGTCAGAGATCAGAGCAGAACGGTCAGACTGGATTCAGCTGATAGGAAGACAACACTAACAGAAGAGCATCTCTGTACGCATAACACGTCCAACCTTTAGGCAGATGTGCTACAGCAGCAGCAGGAGAACACACCAGGTGTCGCTCCTGTCAGCTAAGAACAGGAAACTGAGGCTGCAATTCACACAGACTCACCAAAACTGAACAAAAGAACATTTTAAAAACATTTTATGATCTGATGAGTCTCCATTTCTGAAGTAATATTTGGAGGGTAGGGTCAGAATTTGGAGTCAACAACATGAAAGCATCGATCCATCCTGTCTTGTATCTACGATTCAGGGTCGAACCCAGTACTAGCTAGGTATACCTAATAAAGAGGCCAGTGAGTGTATATTCGTACAATTTAAAAAAAGTAAAGAAATAATCCATTCAAATTTCTTTATTTTGAAATACGTCTTAGCAATACATCTGTTTCCCTTTCAAATGACACCAGAACGTGGCTGCTTACAGTCTGCTGGGCTTGTAGACCTCGCAACCTTCCAGAAAAACTGTGTTACCTACATGCTGACAGGTTGAGAAAAACTTTTTCTTGCAGTTTTGTCTTCTTGGAACACCCACACTGTTTCTAACATCCTTCCTTGTAACAAACATCAGTTTGGAGAATATTTCTTTCTGTCTCTTCATCCACCTCCACAGATGTCGCCTTCCAAAACAATCATTTCCTTCTTTTGGTTTGACACTCAATTAGACACAGGTAGGCAACAAATACCCAGAGGCCCACAGCTGTTCATGAGTACCATTTTGTCTACCACATGTTGTACATGTGGGTGTATTGTTAGGCCTGTTTAAGCATGGATGAATTATTTGTTTCTAGTCTCCCTAATGGTGTAGTTACAGCAGGAGCAGCTATTAACCGTAAATGACAGCGCCTCCTTCCTAAAGGTCTTAATATTGATCTTCCATATCCTCAGACCGGTCTTAATGATGATATTCCTTCATCTTCCTCTACGCCGTAATCAAGACCAAGCCGCACATTTACAACCCGAGTCACAGCAAAGATAAACACTGCAAGCGCGAGCGGCAGATTAAAAATGGGAAGGTTATGGGAACTGCCCACCCTGATATTCCCCAAACTGACGTCCTCCGCTCAAAGCTGGCAAATTAATTTAACATCTAATTTCAGATCGCACAGTTACAACAAAACCTGACATAATGGGTTTTTGTGCATATATACACTCCTGTATAGGAGTGTATATATGTCTTAGTAAAATTTATCAGGACAGATACAAGAACCTGCAACAAACAAATACTTTGTATTCCTAGATACAAGCAGCCATGACAGAGGAAAAAACAGAGATATAAATAAGGCATATAAAGGAGTAATAAGAAACTCATCAGTTGTGGGGTCCAGCAGTCGATAATCTGAGGGCCGACCAGCAGCGTGTTTTCCCTGTCAGTATTAAAAATTAGTGCTGTGGCTGAGGTAAGATCCACCTCTGAGACCCATGATAATTCCCTCCTCCTTTGTATCACTTGGCTACTTTTGTCTGATAGTCTAATAAAGACTGTCTGTAGAGATTAAGGGGCCCTTCATGCTGCTTTACCTGATCGCACTTGATTGCACCTTTCTATTCCACCTCATCATGTCCTCGAATAAAAAAATTAATCTTTTTACATAAAGTCAAGGGATAAATTTGGTGTCCCCCTTTTTTTACATTCCCGTCGGGGATAATTTGTAAATTTGTCACACGGCAGATGTGCTGTTTTGTCTCATTAAGATTGCTTGTACCTTGACAGATGAACAACAACCTTGTGTGGCATTTTTAGAATAATTACAAACAAGTTAAACCTTTTAGAAAGGAGATATCTAACCCCAGAAACAAACAACAACAAACAGAAATAGTCACAGTTTGGTTGTGCCGTCTTCCTCCAGCTTTTCTAGTTTGTGTTGATTTAGAGTGTAATCAGACTGAACACATTTGGTTCACTTAAAGTTAACCAAACTTAGTTTCCCCCAATAATCTGGATCAAATTTTCAGTCTGAATACGGCAAAGTGATTCCTGATCCAGAAACATGCAGGACCCACAATGGACCTATATTTCATTGGGGTCATTTTCTAATCCGACTGAGCTTCGGTTCACTTTGAGTTTCCTCCATCTGAATAGACTCCGTGCTCAGAGCAGAACAACTGGACCAAAATGGCCACCGTAGCCAGGCATTCCAGGATGTAAATAGAGGAGGAACATAACTTGACTTTCTGGATTCCTGCTTTTAATTACCAACTACTCCATTTTGGATTAAAGCTTCTTTTAATTATTCTATATATTTTTTTTGCGTTTGTACTTTTTTGCGTTGTTTCACCTTTACAAAAGTTTTTTGACCTGTGGTATTAGCCGTGTCGGGGTCAAACCACAGTTAAGGGAACGTCATGACTGGAGGAGCCAGTAGAGGGAGCTGTCCTAATTAATGAGAGTTGTGGTTGTGCTACTGTATTCATCACGAATTGCCATTAATACAGCAATAATACGACAGACCAAATTGTCCTTTTCTATTGTTGTAAAATCGGTCCATTTTATATTGAAATAAATTTACTAAAAAAGTATATTTTCAATTATTTGAAGTCTTTGAGTTTGTTAGTTTAAATCACATCCTACCAAATAATAGTTTGTAGAAATGTTGACTGTTTCGGATGTTTTCTTTTACTCGTACTATCATGGTTTGAGTTGATAGCATTTTTTAGATATTATATTGTCTTTGCTTTTGTTTATGAGAGATATCCCATCCAGAACAGTAAAACTGGCTGTTTTTTGAATCGCAGTCAAACTGAATTTAACCATCTTCTGTTCACTCCTTGCTGCAACTAAAAACTCTAAAAGATACATTTTTTGACTTATGGAATCTTTTCGTTTGTCTAGAAAACTGGGTACAAACCAAGAGTTTCCTTACGTTTTCAGAAAAGGTTTCTGTGACTGCGCTCAATGACTTTTCATTTAAAAAGTGTTACAATCTGGAAGTCACGGGGTTATGGTTGCTGTGAACCCAGACTTTAAAGAGGGGATGTAGAAATGAACTAAAAACAATAAGAGCGATGTAATTTCAGTAGAAATAATAATTTAAAAAAAAACATCAAGTGCACAACACAAATCCAAAGACGTGTGCATTTGAAGAAAAAGTAGAAAATTGTTGGTACTCCTGAATAGATGAAGGGCTATGGAATATAAATTAGACTTCCTCCTTGATGCTTTTTTTTCCCCACGCAGTACTGCTCTTACATGAGCAGCTATTATCTGCATGCATTGTGCAAGAGAGGCAAACCAAAAGGTTGAAATGTTTTGCACTTCCTGCTCAAATGAAGCCCCGAATCATGCTGTTCTGCACCTCAAAATGCAGCCCAATAGAGGATTTCAGAAACCTCAGAACACCATGTAGCTGAGAGGACACAATTGACCTGATCTGCACACAAATATTCCGCACGTTAATCATATACGTACTAATTATGTTATCCACCATCACAATGACCACAAAGAAGATTTTATTTGGAGCTGACTTTGCTGATTAACTACATGAGAGAATTCCAGGAGCAGGCAGCGCCCTGCGCATCCTCTGCTGCATTAATGTGACATTAAGCTCTTTGTTGCACAGCAGGGAGTAATCAAGGACTGGAGAGCTACATCTATGTTTGCAAGCCCCTGCATAGGAAACAGATTCAGATCTTAAAGCCACTCTCCAAATAAAAAAAAAAAAAAAACTGTGTTTTGAATGGAGGACATATATAAAGAAAATAAAGCTTAAAATCAATTTCTAAGTATTTTGTGCATTCAGACTGAAAACTGGTTCACTCTGGTTCACTTTAAGTGAACCAAATCCATACAGACCGGAATACTCCCTTAAATACATTGTGGGATTATTCAGAAAAATGCCTTTTTAACAGAGTAAAGTCTTTAACGTTCTCTAACTTTTAACATGGCATCATGGGAATTCAGTTTTCCCTATTAAATCTGCAGCAGGTGAAAACTACTGCTTTACAAAAATAATACATTTGGATTCCTTCTGTGGCCCTGAATCACAACAAATGAGATGATAGTTAGAATATATACATGCATTTGGCTTTGCAACTGTTTTATTTTGCTTTTAACTTTATTTTCAAGTGTTATATTATTACGCCACCTATTTGATATTTAGCTCTAACTGTTTCAATCTTTTAGTTAAGTGTTTTTAATGTTTTGAATTTCTAATGTGCGGCACCTTGCTCAACTGCGGTCATGTTAAGGCGTAGTATAAATAAACATAAATTGTCTATTTTTAGATTAAACAATTTTGCTAAAAATGTTTCAAAATTATGGCCTGTGTGCAACAAAACTGTATCAAATTTAGTAAGAGGGGTTTAAATCTCCCCTAAAGATACAAAAACAAACCAAAAATAAGAATGTTTTTCAATGCTTCAGTCCATTCTTATTCCAGGAAGGGTTTTTATTCCAGGAAAATGTGGGATCATCTTTGTAGTCAGGGATGCACGTTTACTAGAAAGGCTAAAGGCTAAAAAAACCTTGGCATAATCAGAGGGTGCTCAGTTGTTGGAGTGGTTGTCATGGAAACATTCACCGGTAGCTTTTAGTTTATAGACTCATCAAGATTTGATGACGGCTTCTAGACATGATTTTATGAAATCTAGTCATGTCTGTATTTGATTTTATACTTTGATAGTCATTGTTCATCATAATCTGATGGAGCATACGGAGGTGTAACTGACCATGTGTGAATGGGGAGGTTTTGTCATGTTCTTTGGTGAAAAGATGATCAGGCAGCAAAGATGCAACTTTTTATGACCATTTTTTTCTAGTATCCATCCCTCCATGGTCTTTATTTGAGCTTACATACGAGTAAAACTAAACTAGATGAGATTAAATTCGGAAAATCCGTTCACTATCTGAAGATGCCAATTTTTTAATCTCAACATTTTTTCACATTCGCCAAGAGGATATAAAGATCCAGCCAGAGGAACAACTTTTTGAATGATGTGAGCATCCACATTTCTATGAGTATTGGGCTGGAGAGCAGCTTCCAGTGATCAGACGCTACTGCCCTCTGCTGGAAGGAAATATCAACTACAGAAAACGGAACGTTTTAACACAAGCTCCTACTTTCTCACTGGAATCTGCCTTCATGCCTCTGTACTGATAACAAGTAACCCAAGGGTGAAGTTTTAATTAATATTTTAAACTGAGTAGTTATTAATTAATGCACCTTTTTATAAGCTTTCATAGTTTTATTAGGGGAGGGGAGGCTTTGTTCCTTTTTACTCATCCATATTTAAATGGTTCTTTTTGTTGTTTCTGTGCTTTTTATGGAAATCTATGTCAAATAGTATTTTTGTTCAAAGGCAATACAGTGGTACTGTTTTATCTATTTAAATCTGTATCTACTTCATTTCTGTTCATATAAGAGGAATAATTTGAGGAACTCAGTTAGAATTTAGACCAAATGGTAATGAAATCCATCAAGTGAGGCGTTTTGAAACTAGTGAAAAAGTTATAGGAAAGTGGCTTTATTTAAATGCTTTATGATATCTTTTAAATTATTTTTATTTCATGATAAATTTAGGATTTTAGTTTCAGAAGAAATTCAATCTACTTTTATTTATAAATCACTTTAAAATGCTAACACAGCCCCAAAGCGCTGTTGAGCTGAATTAATGGGAATAAAACATCCACAACTCATTTGCATTGAGTATCAAATTAATAAAACAATTAGGAACAGCCAGATAATAAGAGAAAAAGTATAAGATCTACTAAAAAACAACATGTTAAATGTGGTGAAAAGCCAAAAAAAAAAGATTTTTTTAAAGCACACAAAAGAAGTCTATTTAATAAAAGCTGAAATGTCAACAGTTTTTGGGCTCCAGCAGCAAAGTGTGGATCTCCTCTGAACTTTCACTGGATTTTTGGCACTCAGCTGATCAGCTGAGAACCGAAGGATAAAAAAAGAAAATATAAAATCAGTGATTACATTTCTGTGGGCTTGATAAAACAAAACGTGTTGCAGCTTTTTGCACCAAAACTGTGCAATCACACAAACATTCAGAACTAATAAGATACTTAATTTGATAGTTAATATGTCCACTTTAACCCCAAAATAGGTATTTATGGGTTTCATATTTTAGATCAAGAGCCAAAGTCATGAAATCAATTCATGAATGACGAAAAATGGAAAAATTAAAACAGCTTGTGTTAGTAACCACCCACAAGAACCACAAGTGCTCCTGCAAAGCTTTTATAATCCCTTCATTCAGATCCAAACCTCATAGTAAAGCTGGCAGATTAACACTGCTGAAAAGACCTGCACTATGTCAATGAATTCAAGTCCCTCAGTCCCCTCTGTGCTGGAAGGCCTGGTTAAATAAGATGTGATCTGTTGGAAATGATCGGTTAGCTGCTGCAGCAGCCTTCAGAGACATTCATGTCACACTGAGACCCCGGAAAATAAAAAAGCGTGTCATTTGGAAAGAAGATCTTCTACTGTCAGTAAAAGCAGATCCACACTGTCAAGACTCGTACTCCAGGTGAATGCAGTATCTGTGATGACCACGACTCCTCTCACCTCTGGATGTTTGAGGTGACTGTGTCTCTCAGCTCCAGCAGCATCCCTGAAGCCTCTGACCTGAATACTGACCGAGGCTGGAAAAAGACGAGGGAAGGGGGCCCGGAGCTGCAGTAACAGCAATCAAATCTCATACTGTGATGCAAGATATTTAAGGAAACACTTTCTCTCTCTCTCTCTGTGGTTTTATATTCAACAGATGGATTTTTAATAATTATTCATTAAAATTAGTTGTGCAGAACGTTTTGAAGGTTAGCTAACTGATGGATGAACAACAACTGCATTTAAAAAGGAAACTAATTTAAGAAATTAGAAAAAAATATTAAAACGATTAATGACTTTAGATGAAAATAAAATGGTCTCTTTAGGAAAAACTGGCTTCCAATCCTAAAATAAGTGCAGTTGCAAGAGAAAGCCTTTGGCAGTCCTTCAATTTCTGTACGAAATGAACACATGATATGATTTTTTCTTTATCTTAATCCAAATTACAATGATGGAGAGTAACACTGTCTGCTTAAATCACACCAATTTGTGTTTTCATGTTTTTATTGAACACAATCGTATTTCTAGTTTATGCATAAAATCAGGCAATTCCAAAGGGTTCACATATTTTCTTTGGCAGAGTATATAACTATTATTCTTGACATTTCTTTTTTGTGAAAAAAAAAGATTTGTTAATGATTTCAACACTGCAAACTATTTTAAAACCTTCTCTTTAGACATTTAAGATATTAAATAAAGTTATTTTCACTTATATCTGCTCTGCACTTTTCCTAGTGTTTATCAAAACAGACCATTTGTCTCAGCTAGATTTTTTTCAACCAAAATTAGTCAAAATCCCGTTTCGCATTAGAAAAAAAATATTTGATATGCAAAAAAATATACATTTCACTGTAATTTTTTGTTCAAATGTATTGATGTTATTTTAAAGTTCAATTAATGTTGGAATTATTGTTATTATTTTAACAACAATTACAATTTCTGTTTTAAGAATAAGTGATGGTTTTAGATTTTATGAGGATTCATTAAGGCTGGCCAACTTATACTAAGTTCGGATTTTCATTTAATTCCTATTCTGTTCTAAAATTAGTCATTTCAATTTATTGCACTGGTTTTTTATCACTGTTCTCAAAATGAACAACAATTGTGATCATAAAAACAAAAAAGTAGAAGTAGCAAAAACATACTTATTATAGGTCTGTATGACATTCAATTTAAATAACATTTTTTTAGCTTATTTTTTCCTTTGTGAATGCTTCTATGGAACTCCCTGTTTCTACATTTTGATTTATTATACGATTTCTTGTTAAGCAAAAATAACTTTCTGCATGAACAGATAACTATGGAGCCTAAAAGTACATCAAGGTAAAAAAATGAAAATTCTAATACATTTTTTTGTTTTCTAAAAAAAACAAAACAATCTGGTTAGCAATAGATAGTAGCCAGTGTGCACCAGACGATAGAATTTATTTATTTATTTAAATACAGTAACTGGTGCACACCAGAAAGTATCCAGAAAAAAAACATTTTTTTTTAGAAAATATTTGTTTATTACTTTAATTTTTTTGTACTTCTATGTCCCTTTAGGGGCTCCATATATTAGTACTTTCTAGTGATTTTCTTGGAAAAATGAGGTGGGATCTGAATTCTTCTCCTTACCCCTCCGGTTGTGGGGCAGTGAAGAACATACAGTAACACTTTTAGCAGCAACAACACAACTGCTGTGATTTACAGCACCTGGTTGTTATTTTCCTCCACATTTACCTCCTCGATCCCTTTGAATTTGAAAATCCACCAGCTGCCTTTGGACTTCACATTTTCTTATTTTGAGAAAATAAATAACAACAGAGTCATGTGAGGTAAACATTTAAGGTTCAGTTTTTCTTATTTATCACTTGACTATAACGTAATAAAAGAAAAGTCAGTAACCAACACTCCACCTGAAGCCTTTTTGCATCTGTGACTGCTCTCAGTCGTGCTGAAAAGCAGCTCGTCTAAAGGGAAAAATAAAAGTTAAATGTTGCCTCAGTGAAGGTTTTAATCCTGTACTCAGTGAGGCAGCAGAGAACACGAGAGGCCGTGGCGCTTTTGTAAGGATTTCACACGTGCCCTGGACCATGAAGCGCTTAAATGAATTAAAATAATCTATTTAGACCTTTTGTTATTCAAATAAAGCAAATTTAAACTGTTTTAGGAGGATCAGGCAGCACGGAAATATTCACTGTGGAGATGAATTGATGCAGAAAGTGGCATCAGTTTAGAAAATGATTCTTCGAAGGAGAAACTGGCAGTTCAAAGAAACAGACTTCATCAAAAGATCCTTTTGTCAGTAAATAACGGAAACTTAATGAATTCCTGATGGTTTTCATGGAGAAATGTGGATTGTGACATCCAACATTTGTTATAAAGATTACATTTTCAAGAGATAAAGAATTGAGTTTTTTTATTGCAAGAACTACCTTACATATATGACAAAAATAACTCATAAATGTAATAAAAACAATAAGACAACGAAGAACAAACAGTTTTTAACATTATGAAACATTTTTCTGTAGTTACATTTTTTTCTGAAATGTTTCTGGTCTAAAGATTCACAAGATGAGCACAAACACACACAGGGACTCACAAGTTTGTGAAATTATTCCTTTGACTTTCAAATTATATTATATTTCAATTTTATATTATAACTTTCAAATTACATTATATTTGACTTTCAAACATAATGTTTTCTAAACCCCCCAAACAAACTTTAAAGTCTCACCTTTTGATCTCTTGTAAAAGCGTTCACATTGGTCTCTTCATTATCATTATACCATTTTTGACAAAAATCAGAAAACTTGCGTCGCTTTCTGTTTCTGCAAAGCTGCAGTAATTCATCAGAAATTCACCTTTGAGTAGTGGGCAGGACAAGTATGCCCACCACTACTTCCCATTATCGTCTGTATACACACTCTCCTTCTAGCTTACAGACCCTCACAAATCCAGCCGGACATTTTCGGCGCAACAAACAATATTGGAACCATCCAGTTGAATAGTTTTGAGCCAATTTTTCGTTATTCTCAGCTTTGTATTTTATGTATATTTATATATATATTTTGTACATATTTTAGCGCCCCCCCCCCCTTCCGTTTTGACATTATGTGTTGTGAACTTAAAGTGTTGTGACCCTAAAGGGTTTTGTCGGGACCCTTAAGTGTTGTGATTCTTAAGTGCTGTGTTGTGAACTTGAAATGTTGTGACCCTAAAGTGTTGTTTTGTGAACTTAACGTGTTGTGACCCTTCAGGGCCACTGTAGAAAGGCTTAGAAATGCAGGAGTGTTTTGTTGTGATCCTTTAGTGCTGTGCTGGCACTTGAAGTGTTGTCACCCTAAAGTGTTGGGACCCTAAAGTGTTGGGACCCTAAAGTGTTGTGTTGTGACCCAAAAGTGTTGTCACCCTAAAGTGTTGGGACCCTAAAGTGTTGTGTTGTGACCCTAAAGTGTTGTCACCCTAAAGTGTTGGGACCCTAAAGTGTTGTGTTGTGACCCTAAAGTGTTGTGTTGTGACCATAAAGTATTGTGACCCTAAAGTGTTGTCACCGTAAAGTGTTGGGACCCTAAAGTGTTGGGACCCTAAAGTGTTGGGACCCTAAAGTGTTGTGTTGTGACCCTGAAGTGTTGTCACCCTAAAGTGCTGTGGCCCTAAAGTGTTGTGACCCTAAAGTGTTGTGTTGTGACCCTAAAGTGTTGTCACCCTAAAGTGTTGTG
>NC_050517.1:22911980-22912912 GCF_002922805.2 Oryzias melastigma
TTGTGACCCAAAAGTGTTGTCACCCTAAAGTGTTGGGACCCTAAAGTGTTGTGTTGTGACCCTAAAGTGTTGTGTTGTAACCATAAAGTATTGTGACCCTAAAGTGTTGTCACCCTAAAGTGTTGGGACCCTAAAGTGTTGTGTTGTGACCCAAAAGTGTTGTCACCCTAAAGTGTTGTGACCCTAAAGTGTTGTGTTGTGACCCTAAAGTGTTGTGTTGTAACCATAAAGTATTGTGACCCTAAAGTGTTGTCACCGTAAAGTGTTGGGACCCTAAAGTGTTGTGTTGTGATCATAAAGTATTGTGACCCTGAAGTGTTGTCACCCTAAAGTGTTGGGACCCTAAAGTGTTGTGTTGTGACCCTAAAGTGTTGTCACCCTAAAGTGTTGTGACCCTAAAGTCTTATGACCCTAAAGTGTTGTGGCCCTAAAGTGTTGTGACCCTAAAGTGTTGTGTTGTGACCCTAAAGTGTTGTCACCCTAAAGTGTTGTGTTGTGACCCTAAAGTGTTGTCACCCTAAAGTGTTGTGTTGTGACCATAAAGTGTTGTCACCCTAAAGTGTTGTGGCCCTAAAGGGTTGTGACCCTAAAGTGTTGTGTTGTGACCCTAAAGTGTTGTGACCCTAAAGTGTTGAGACCCTAAAGTGTTGTGGCCCTAAAGGGTTGTGACCCTAAAGTGTTGTGACCCTAAAGTGCTGTGTTGTGAACTTGAAGTGTTGTCAGCCTAATGTGTTATGACACTAAAGGGTTGTTTTGTGAACTTAATGTGTTGTGTTTTGACCCTAAAGTGTTGTGTTGTGACCCTAAAGGATTGTTCTGTTAACTTAAAGTGTTGTGTTGTGACCCTAAAGTGTTGTGTTGTGACCATAGACTTAATATATAATTAGACGCAGCATCTCTGACGTCACCCATAGACTTCCACAGTCCCTGAA
>NC_050517.1:22912943-22997214 GCF_002922805.2 Oryzias melastigma
CTGCAACGTTTTGTTACTTCCGGGTTGGCTTCACGTTCCGCCTGCGAGTGTTGGGGGTTGGTTGTGACCCTAAAGGGTTGTTTTGTGAACTTAAAGTGTTGTGTTGTGACCCTAAAGGGTTGTTTTATGAACTTAAAGTGTTGTGTTGTGACCCTAAAGTGTTGTGTAGGACCCTAAAGGGTTGTTTTGTGAACTTAAAGTGTTGTGTAGGACCCTAAAGGGTTGTTTTGTGAACTTAAAGTGTTGTGTTGTGACCCTACGGGGTTGTTTTATGAACTTGAGTTGTGTTGTGAACTTAAAGCGTTGTGTCGTACCCTAAAGTGTTGTGTTTTGACCCTAAAAGGTTGTATTGTGAACTTAAAGTGCTGTGACCCTTCAGGGCCACTGTAGAAAGGCTTAGAGATGCCTTTTTTTAAGCTTAATTTTTTTTAAAAATGCCCCCCATCAACAAAAAATGCATGATAGAAAAGCAAAAATCACGATTTTTTAATCAGAATGGGTCTATAGCCCCACACCTGAACCTCCAACAAAACACACTAAAAATGACATTGATTCTAGATCCCCAAGAAAAGTTGTTTTTCACAAGTAAACTGAAGACTGTTTTACTAATAATCATAACAATTGCAGATCATCACATGTTCTGCACCCTTCACTGACTCCAAGTAGCACCTATGTTTTGTTGAGTCAAAACCTCAGATTGAGTCAGCTTGTGATGACAAAAATCACAATCATGCATGCCTCATAGCCCTTAAATAACTGCGCCCCCTTAAAAAAATGGCTCATGACAGCCTGATCCTCTTCTGACTGCGAAACGCCGACGTTTAAGCAGAAACGATTTGACTAAACCTCGTTTCAGCTCAAGAAACACCATGTCTATCTCCATCCCACAAACACATGCTGCAGCACAGTCCCAGATTGTCCAGCGCAGCCCGTCCATGGTGAGGAGAATAACATTGACCTAATTCGCTTAACTGGACCAGTTAGATATTTGCTCATTGGCTGGCTGAGCTCGAGTTTGATCCTCTGAGCTGAGCTCCGGCAGCTTCTAGCCTCAATAAAATCCTCCTTCGCCACTGTCAGGACTCATCTCTTGGTGAGTTATTAATACCAACAGAGCAGACAGGATGTTATGCACTGATTCTTCAAGCCTTTCATCAACAAAGCGGCAAGAAAGAAGAGGGTTGCCTTCTCTCCCTCCGCTCCATCTGTCCCTCCATACTGTCGCCACATTAAGAAGACTGGCAGGACTTGGACAGCAGAGCGCTAAAACTTGTCAACATCAAACTCTAGCTTGTGAAAGGAAATATTTTGCAGACGTCAGGTGATAACTGCACGACAATGAACGCGGTGACCGTCTAGTCTTACTTTTTAATCATCTTTTGGATGCAGGTGGAGGCAATGACTCACTTTAAAGAAGCAGGAGTTTAATTGATTGAAGATGTAAAAGATCTAGCATAACTTTATAAAAGTTATAAAAACTAATAAATGGCAAAGTTGTAGCATTTTAATGAAACAAAATTCAGCAAGAACAATTATGTGACCTCCTGTCACCCTGTGCACCTCCACCTGTTCGCTTTCATGTACTCCACAGCACCACCGGTGGTTGACTGACACATAGGACCAAATGCAAAAAACACCCAGAAATACACACAAAGATTTTAGACACGGATCGATTGAGCACTGAGAACAACAACATTATTAGCTACGTTTGTAAAAAAAATAGATACGTAATGAAAAATTGATGGAGCACCAATAGTATTGCTTGAAAACCACAGATATGAACAAAATTGTGCTTGTAAAAAGGTATAATATCAATCAGGAAGTAAATAATTGCTTTCTGGCCAACTGTTTCTCTTCCTATTGTGTTTTCTACTATATTTTTCTTTTTATGTACAAGAGAATCAAACAAGATGTCCAATCTCAAGCTGGTTTCCACCAAATCAGGTTGATTACGATTGGCTGAAGGTCAACCACATTGTATGTTATGTCCAGTAAACATATGAGAACTTTTTTTATTCACATCACTTCAAACAAAACCTGAATACATTAATATGAAACACTAGAAGTATTAACAAAGAACAGTTTAAAAAAGTGGTAACCAAACTTTTAACAAACTGACAGATTTGGTGAGGTGAAAAAATGTGGCCTCAATTCCTTATAATAGCAACAAATTTAAATGAATTATTTAACCCTTTAACAACTGAGGCATTTTCGGTGACGCTTAAAAACAAAATCTGTCAAATTTCACACACGTCCGCTCTTCTCCTTCAGAATCTGCTGGAATTATGTTGATTGTGTTATCAATTAAAAAATCATAGTAAATCAAATAACATAAACACTGGAGCTCTGGTGATAAAGGGCGAACTCAAATGTATTACGATGGGATACTTGACTTTTTTTTTTAAATCTAACAGAAAAACAAATAAATTTTAACCAAAATCACTGAATTTCTGATTTAAAAACCAGAAGGAAAATAAAGAATACATCTGGGTTAAAAAAAAAAACTAACTGTCAACATTCATTCTTGGTCTATATTATTCACCATTAAAATGCTCACTGTAAACTTCTAATCTAAACACATGGGCCGGACTTTGGACATGCCTGGTCTAAAAGCCCTAAAATGACATGTTTGAAGCAGTTATGTCAAAGACATTTGGTTTTTGTTGATCAAATTAACAAAAAACAAGTTTTAGATGCCAAAAGAATAATACATTTCTATATCCGGATTACATAGTTATGCTAAACATTGAAATTAAGTAATTAAGTAGGGGTGGGATTATATAAGTTCGCTTCTTCCCACTCCTTTTCAAGCAATCAATCAAACTCTACTGACTTTAGTTAATTATCACAAAAATGAATGAAGAAAATGTGACATAAATGTGTTTTATTTTCGTTTTCTATTTTCTAATCAATGCATTTGTTTCTGTAATGAGTTTGAAATAATTGTGTTTTGTCCTGTATTTTTCAATCTATGCTTGAAATAAACCAATCAATCAATCAATCAATATTGTATCAATTTCGGTATAAAATTGAACTGTATGGTATCGCCAGAAAGTCCGTTGAATCTTTTATGTATTTATTCGTATCGAGATACTTACGGAATCATGTCAGAGGGAAAGACACAATCCTAACACAAAGTAATACCACAACAAACTTTAACCAAGTTGCAACCCAAAGCAAAAAATAAAAAGAAAAAAGAAAAAAAATCCTGTGTTCATAGTAACTAACCAAGAAAGACTAATTTATACTAGGAAAGGTTTTAAAATATAATAAGAATTGCTGTATAAACAAATTTAATATTTAATATTTCATAAATAAATTGTAGCTGGTAATTATATGAAACATTTTAGAGCAATAAATACATTTCTTTTTCTAATATGAAGGTTTTATGAAACATTTAAATTTACCATTATGCAGAATTTATGTTTTTATATAAGAACTTCTTGTATGTTAGCAGGAATCCCAATTATAAATAAACCAACCAAATATGTGACCTCTCGGAACAAGTCTTCATCTTCAAGCCCATCACTTAACAAATAAGCTGCAGTGTTTGACCTTGTGATCACGGCAGGTACCCGAGGACAGCCGGACATGACAAAACAAATCAGCTTTGAGTTTATTCCGGTGTCCGTGTAGATATTTCAGCAGTGAAGCTCACACAACAACAAACGGTTTCGCCTTTTCCTCTTTACTCTCATATACATGGCATTATTGTTCATCTTCATGAGATAAAATGTATGTGTTCAAAAAAGCATTTACGCTGATAATATTTTAAAGTTTCGTAGTGCCTATACACTGCAAAATCTGAATCTTAAGATAGTAAAAAGACAATTTTTCTATCTTGCAAGAAAAACATTCTTATTAAGAAAGTATAACAAACATTCTTAGTTTGAGAAAAGTACATTAAAAAAAATTCTCACACGTCAAATTGTTGCTTTTTTTCTTTTTTCCAGAAAATCATTTTTTAATTCCAATATTTTTTTAACTTATTTCTAAGAGACCTGCAGCGACTTTAATGCATGACGAGATTTATGAGATTTGAATCCGCTTTAACAATTTGTACCAAGAACTGTAGGTGGTGTACATGTGCTAGAGAATAGTAGAAAAAAATAGAAGAAGCCCCTCCCTGCAAATCCAATGTGAACACAGTCTTCAAGAATGTGCGTCACATACCTGTTATGAACCTCTGAAGAAGTATCCAGTTAGTACATTTCCTAAAATGTATGTGGTTGTACTTATGTACAAGTAATAAACTTCGGATGTACTGCTGTTTCCTGAAAGTACGTATGAACTAAAGAATTTAACCAGAGGTTAAATAGAAAGCACATGACACAGACATGATTAAATGTGCCAATATTTGGGCTTAATGTCAAGTAGAATCAGTGTTTGTGAAAAAATGAGGCCAAAATAGGTGCATGTTTCTTTTAGTTGTAAGACCCGTTATCTCCAGGAGAAAAACAAAACCTCAGAGACATGAAAACCAAGAATCAAACAAAACAATCAAGCAGAGCAGAAGAACAGAGAGGTCACTTATTAAAAGCAAGCTTCGTGGCGGGCCCCATGCACGATGTGGGCGAGAACTGTTCAGCAGTGTGACAAACTATGACTCTGCTCCACTTAAGATGTTAAAGGGCACGTTAACATTTCCAGTTCATGCTGTTTTGCTTGAGAAAGCATCCCGCCTTGCTCTCGTTATCCAGGGCAGATGAAACAGCCCGAGGTCTTTCACCTCTACTCTTTCTCTTCCTGTGAGTTTAAAAAAGGATAAATTAAAAAAATTACAGTTCAAGCAGGCAAAGCCAGCCAGCACTGGCATGTTTGATGTCTTCAAGTGGCATTTTTAGTGCAGCATGACTCCCCAGGTGGCATTGATGACTTTTTTTTTCACTGATAGATCATTTGCAGCATTATTTAAGGCAAATTGTTTCCTGAGGGTGACTGTAAAACGAGAATCCAACAAGGAAATCCAAATTTAGTTTCTTTTCTGGAAAACTATAATTTGCCAAAAAAGGGGGAAGGATTAAAACTGAAATTATTAAAAGTATTTAATCTAAAATTGTTGGGTAAAATGACATGGTTTAGATCAGAGGGTCGAAAGCAGAAGCTCCAGAGCCACATGTGACTCTTTAACATCTCATTTATGGCTCTCAAGTTGAAGAATTTTAAAAAGTAACGTATTTTTAGGACTATACAACACATCAAGCAAACAAAAACAGATAAGTTGAACTTTATTCAACTCAAACAGTTGAAGCCTAGTATGATCAACCCGCCAAGATCATGACTACAGTACCCATAATGCTCCATCTAGCAGTGCCACTTTGTAGATTACCAAAGTAACATTTTGACAGATTTTTTAGATGCAGAAAATCAGTTTAAGGTCACTCATTTCCCTGGGGCACGTCCCAAAAGGATTAATAAAGCTGTGTATCTATCAATCTAAGCACAACCAGAATTTATCCGTAAGACACACTAGATTATATGGAGGACTAAGGGTGCCTTATGGTTCAAAAACAGAGCAAGGATCACCTAATTAGCTCTGATTTCATTTTAGTTTGTTAGGATTTATGAATTTTTGGCTGTAATGCACTAACAACAAAAAAATTATATATTTTTGTGTTTGTTTTTTAAATCACAGCTGACATCGCTCTACCTCAGGCGTAAGGCCCACGTGCCGCACCAAACCGCCGGATGGCTTAACATGGCCCAGTCGTGAAGAGAAAAAAATATATGGATGTTGAGGAAAAAAAAGCAATTTTCTAGCACATTCCTGTGGCAAGTTATGGTTATTTAAAGAAATTGCTGCAATGTAAAATTCCGCCACTAGGGGAGCAAAGGAAAATAAATATCTAATCATAACAAAAGATAAAAAAAAAAAAGTTAGGTTCTCTGCCAACTTCACCGCTGTTAAGTTGGTATAAAAAGTATCAGGTGTGACGTCACAATTACCAGAATGTCAAAAAGATAATAATAATAGCTACAATAATAATAATTGATTAGACTACTAGGCTGTTTTAAAGCAATTTTTTCCAACTAATAAAAACAAAGCAAAAACAAAGCTTGAAGGTTGAATGTGGCTCCTGAACCAAAATGAGTTCAACATTCCTGCTCTACCTACCGTTGCATTTACATTATATGTAGTGCAGAATGCATTTTATTTTGAAAGAAAGTCATGTGAACCTCTGTTAAAAGTAAAAAAAATACTTTTAAAAAATCCCTTTCTTTTATCTCTACAAAATAAAGAGCTTTTTTATATTTATCATAATTGAAATATTAAAATAAATCTAAATCATTGTCATTTTTTCTAAGATTTTGTGGCTCTGACTGGGTTGTGGTTGGTAAGAAATCAACTCGAGTGTCTCCTAAAGTGTTGAAGGTTGCAGACCCCTCTTTAGATCCTTCCTCTTTTAGTGATTTAACTTTTTTTCACATAGCCAGAACAGAAACTCTGTTAATTGATTCATTTATTTTAGGAATGGAAACCCCTACAGCTGAGAATTACAGACAATATGTTGACCATATCACCAAGTGTCTCCTTTCACACCTTCACCATGCTCCTCTCTTCAAACTCCTTCTCTCCTTTTCACTTTTTCGCTTAGCGCGCACACACACAGATAAGCACACAATGTTCACACTTCTCTGCTCTCCTTACTGTTCTAACACCTCTCTGTGGTGATGATCTTCGTTGCACTTCGATAAATCTGCTTCGCTGAGCCGAGCAGCCGTTTGCACTTCAGTCGAGCTCGCTGCAGATGAGGAGATGAACTGGGAGACTAACAATGCCCTCTCTCACACAGACAAAAGCACAACACCAGTGTTTGAAACCAATTTTAAAGCACAAATATCATTAAGGATTCAAATTTTGGAGGAAAATCTTCACTCAAAAAAGATTTGTGACTCTGTCCTAACACTAATGTAGCTGGGATAGGCTCCAGCATCCACCCTCATCCTCCACAGGACAGACGGATGAATATTCAGAAACCTCCTACAAGGAATAAAGTGAGGATTAAGGTTGTGACTATTAAAGAACGCACTTGTTTTTGTTTTGTCTTGATGATGGGGAGTTGTTACTGCCATGAGTTGAAGTCTATTTGGAGCACAGCCATTTACGAGACAGAAAACCGAAGCCTTTGAAGCAGGGCAATACACACAATCACACACAGCATGGGGATAAATAACAGCCCTCCTGAGACGCACTCTCCAACTCTCTTGCCTGGCAGTGCCCCTCTCACATTTAAATAATCCTAGGCAAAAAAAGGAACTGAGTTAGCCTAACTGATGCTGTAACTCATTTAATAGCTGGCTGTGTAGCTCAAGATACGCATGTGTGGATGCTGAAAGAGGGTGACTTAACACACTGTAAACAACTCACACCTGCGTGCGGTGAAGAAGCCAGCTCGCCAACACACGACCTTTGAAAACAATGCTGTCAGTGTTAGGAGTGAGGACGCAGCAGCACCGAAGATAAACAAATTGGATCCAGAAAATAAGGCGCTCGGGATCTGTGTATTTCCAGAGGAGCTCTGTGTGTTTGGATACCTGCTGAGGGAAAGCACGGGGTTGAATCCAAAACGATGAGAGCAGATCAACCAGAGGAAGAGGAAGCCTCATTCTGCTATTTCTACAAGACTGAAAACAGCTTGTGTGCATGGACAAGAAAGAATCGATATTTCAAATTGGTTAAAAACACACTTTTAGCATAAACACCTTGTTAATTTTATTTATTTTTAAAATCTTGCTACATAAATGCAGCTGTGAAATGACAGTTTTTCTATCTTTATATTCCCATTAACACCTCATACAAGCTATAGAAGTGTACTACCAGAAAAAGCAAAGGAAAAAAAAAACGCATAGCCAGGAGCAACTGTTTCTGCTTAAGATTAATTTAAAAACATAACAAGTGAAGCCAGGTCAGTTCACCAAGTGACCACTAGGAGAGATGTTTTTACAAGTAGGTCGCTATTCATTTACTAATATATAGAACAAACCAATATTCCAAAAGAAATAAAGATATCTACAGTCTGGTTCCAAACTTTGTTTGTCTGCATGATTGGCTTTAATTTTAAAGTCCCACTCCTTTCACTTTTTGCGTTCCCAGTTGTCTTTTATTGTCATTTTAGCCATTTTTTTAAACTGTTGTTTTCTGGCACATGGGTTGTATCTGAATTCCTTTATGTTTACAATTTTGTAGATCTGTCCGTATCTACAATTCCAAAATTGAGTGTTCTAGAAATTTCCCATAAGTCTAAAAAAAACCCAGTGAGCATCAATGCTCACTAGATTGGGAAATATAAACCACAATGCATTGCTTTTTAAAAAAATAAACCATACACATTTTTATCATGGATTCATAAATAGTCTTTGTAAAATGTTCATATTTATAGGGGTTTTATTTTGTTAAATCTGTGACTTTATATTTGCCATTAAATAAAAAAAGTAGTCAACATGTTAATCTACATGTTAAAACTCCAAAAACACAATAATCAACAAAGTGGATCTTTAGGAATAACTGTTTTGGGTTTTTTATGAACCTTGTTTTAGCTTATATGTAAGATTGACTTTGCACTGACAGAGCCTCGGACGAGCGGCCTTCTGCTTGACAGTTCACAAACACAGTCTGCCTTTTTAAAGGCTGTGTTTGCTGTGTACCACACTGAATATGGACCACAGAAAATGAAGGAGAAAGTTATTTCAGGAGTTTATGAAATAAAGATTATGAAGACCATCTCCAAACAGCTTTTCCTGTGAGCACAGATGCACATTTCAGTCAGAAGTTTAATGTCCACAGGACTGCAGCCAACCTGCGCTGGAAGTGGCTGCAAGAGAAAAAAAAATACATTCAAGAGGCAGATGATGCGAATGGTAACCAGAACAGGGAGGGTAACCTCCAGAGACACTAAAGATCAAACTGCATCAGTGTCAGATCACACCATCAGGTGCTGTTTGAGACAACCTGGACTTCGTAGAAGGCGACCAAGGAGAGCACCATATGCCACAGTGCAGTTTCAACAAACCACAAAGCTTCTGGGAGAATGTTCTGACATTTTTCACTCTGAATAAAACATACTGTGAAGACTCTCTACAGTGAACCACTGAGGAAGTTTGCTTATATGCTTTGCAGCATCATGAACGATTTGTGTGTTTAACAAAATCTCATCAAGGCTTAAGGAGGCCAAATGTGATACCTGGTGTAACAATGTTAGGTCTCAGGTGCAGGTTAAAGGTCTTCCAACAGGATGAGGACCCAAAACACAAATCAAAACACAGCAAAACAGTGGATCTCCTTCTGAACATCTGTGGAAGGAGTTTAAATATTCTTGGTTTTATGTTAATTTATAGTGAAGGCTTTTCTTTCTTCAACAGAGGTAGTAATAATGTTGTCCACAGCTGTAAATATTTGGATGTGACAAAAATACACAGAAAAATAATCTTTTGCTGAAAAACATGTAACATAAAAATCCGAATTCTATTACATTTTTTTCTCTAATTTTTTCAAAATACTTCTGAAGCTTTGAGGCTTCATTCCAACAAAGACTGAGGGCATCTAGTGGCCAATTAAAGCCATTGCAACAATTAAGGCTTTCAGTCCAAACATCTGCTTGTTTTGTTCACTAAGAAAAAAAAAAATGCTTGGGACTTTCAGCAGAAATTCAACAGAATTCTTTGTGGATGGGGGAGAAGTTTTCTAAAAGTACTTACAGTCTCACCTTAAAATAAATCATTCATGAAGACGAAGCATAAAGGAGAACATTATCCTTTAGGTTAATTTAGGATTAATTTAGGAACCTGAGCGAAAAATCTAGAGCAGCCTTCAAGCTCATTAGATAAACGTGGAAATGTCTTGTTTTTTTATGGAGACCCAAAAGGCTAAAGCAGGAATGCATTTTCTCCTAGTAATTGGAAATATACATTTTTTTAAACTTGTCCAGCAGCTGATAAACAGGTAAGAGCTGAATGCTTCTTGTGTTGGACAGATTTCATTGTTACAACAGAGGTTTATGAATCTTCCGACACACGAGTTGCGTATTTGTATAAACCCTTTTGTATTTGAGGCTACACTTTGGAACAAAAATATGAATGTGACACCTTTGTTTTTTCTCCCATTTGTCATGAGATGAACTCAAAAATCTGAAACTTTTTCTGCAAAACCCAACATTACAATTTCTCTCATATATTGCTAGCAAATCTATGATAGTGAGAACTTCTTTGCCAAGAATACATCCCATCTCACAGGTGCACCATATCCAGATGCTTAATATATAGCATGGTTATTGCACAGGTGTGCCTTAGACTGGCAACATTAAAAGACCACTCTCAAACATGTCTTTTTTTTTTTTTTTTTTTTTAGTTTTTTATTGGGAGGGGGTTGCACTGTATGAGCCATATGGTGGTCACACCAGATACTGCTTTTCTTAGTCCCCAGACCCTCCCCCCAATAAAAGTAAAGCTTCAGAGTGGCCTTTTTATTTTATTGTGGCCAGTCTAAGGCACACCTGTGCAATAATCATGCATTTAAGCACCTTGATATGGCACACCTGGGAGATGGGAGTGGATTATCTCAGCAAAGAAGTTCTCACTATCACAAACTAAGAGATTTGTGAACAATCTTCGAGACAGATTGTTGTTTTGTGTTTGTAGCAAAGTTTCAGATCTTATGGGATTATTAGTAAGGTATATAAATCACATGACGGCATGTGAGGCACTACTTCACCTGCCTCCACTGACCACACATTCCTGGTTGAAACATACTTCAATAATGAACTAAAGCTGCCGAACCGATCCCAGAACCAGTTCCCAAAACAATTTTTACTCACAAAGTCAGAATCAAAACTGCTCAATTGAGTGGAAAACTATCCAAACTGGGAAAACTGAATATTCCGATTGCTAACATTCTGTTGACTGGAATATCCCATTGCTACGGAAGGACAGGGGAAGGGAAAAAAAATCCTGTCACATGATCAGTCTTTACACCATTTCAGTGATTTGGGTTAGAATTTGACGGAGTAAAAATAATAATAGCCGTGTTAAGTGTTTTACTCAGGGCTCCATAGTTTTGGCAAGAGGACCTGGCCGCAGACAACAACATAGGGCTAACAGCCTCAGTAGCCAGAAGTCCTCAACTGAAGTTCATGCTTTTCTCCAAGAAAAACAGTGGAGCTGGGTTATGGTTATGAGTATTCCTGTATAGATACACAAATTCAGCTTCTGGTTACAGTTAGGAAATCTCTGCCTCCGGCTAATGATGCGATTAATGATGTGTTTGGGCGCCATCTTTTCTGAAACCAGGTCCCATTCAGTTTTGAGGCCCCCAGGCAATCGCCTAATTTTGCCTGATGATAAGTCCGCCCCTGTCAGAGATTTGGAGAAGGTGGATAAGGGTACAAAAGAAAGATAAAAAAAGGGGATTGAAGAGATTGGATATAATCTAAAAATATGTACGTTTACAAATAAAATCACCAGTTTAGTCCACAACCAGACTGATCTGTTTGTGAAAATGGGTTCTGGGCAAAAACGTGGTTGATTATTCAGTCATAAATACACAAATCTCTGGTGGATGAAAGTCGAATAGTAATCTGACATGGGGATGTTGGGGTCAGGGCAGAAAAGTCACTGAGAAGATGACAACAAGCCTCGAGGACGTTCATCTGGACAGCAGTGATGTGGGTGGTTCATGTTGGACTCATGTTTAAATGGATATGAGAGGAGGGGGAGATGGAATAGACTTGTCTGTTACATATACATCAGCCTTTCCTTCCTTGTACATCACAACACCACACTCCCACTCTGTCAGCAGCTCCAACTCACTAATCAATCACATTGATGCAAACACAGAGATGGAGAGAATGTGAAATCCTCTGTGAGTAAACTCTGCAATGTCCAAAAATAAAAACTGGCTTCCTATCATGCCTTACACTCCTGTCCCAGAAACAAGAAGCCCCAGCTTGTATTTTGAGCCCTTCCAGCCACTCACTGGGACCCCACAGCCCATCCTCAGAGGCTGTGATGAATGATAAATATCTTCCTTGCATGTTCTAGTTGCAGAGACTTTGTGGCTGACAGAAGCAGGTCAGACTTTTACCACAAACTCGCATCTCAGAAACAACTTCTGCTGCCTTGATCCCAAATAATTCCAGCAAAGCATTCCTGAAGCAGCCTTTCCATGCACGTGCAGGAAGCGCGCGAGTGCACATGAAACAGCGGATAGGAAACATCTGATCCACCAGCCCTGCTCTCGATCGATACCGGGAGAAAACCGCAGGTTGTGGCATCACGCATGACGGACACACCCCCCTCTGAACGGTGGCATCGAACCGGCGACACCAATAATAAACGCCGCCGTGGCTCGTGAAGGGACTGAGCCAATAATCGCCGCGCGCGTGGTGTCTTCGGGCCTGCGCACCAGCTTCGTGCTCGTGTACGCATTGACAGGTGAGCGCGCACATCTTAATCAAAGCACACGCGCGTCACAAATGCGCGCGCACACCCCTATAGTGCCAGCCGCGGAAGCCCACGCGCCCGGCGCTCCCGGTCCCCGCGTGTCTCACCTTGCTTGACGCATTTGAACCGGACCGGGTCTTTGCAGTGTTTGATCACGGCCAGCACGTCCCGGGTGGTGAGCCCGGCCACTGGCATGTCGTTGACCTCCAGCAGCAGCTCATCCTGGGCCAGTTTTCCGCTCTGGATCAGTCCCTTCCCCTGCTTCACCTCTCCGAAGTACGGGAACTGGCCGTTTTCCGCGCCTCCCTTCAGCTCGAACCCCAGCTCCCCGTCCTTCCCCCGGGTGATCACCGCTTCGTGGACTTTGTTGGTCCAGTGGTTTTTCTTCTTGAGGCTCTTCGACATCGTGAACTAACCTCAGGCTAGCCCAAGCAAGACGCCTCCTACCGTCTCATCCCAGCCTTTGTGCGGCAGACTGCAGCCTCACGGCTCCATCATCAGCGGAGGACTCGTAGCGCAGTGTCCGCTCTGCGAGCCGCGCAGTCGGGCGGAGAGCTGCAGTACAGCCAGCGCCGCGGCGAATGCAATAATTATTACTCTGTCAGACGCGCAGACACTGGAGACAGATCCTAGCGGATGACCCGGATGTGAAGCCTGAAGGAGGGGAGAGATGAATGGTTCTGGTTCGGCGTGAAGCGATGGAGAGGAGGGGAAATAACGCGGGAGGCGCTTCTTTTACTACGGAGCCAGAGGCGCCTCCACTCTGATCACGCATGACAGCACCGCCTGCACCCACACTACTTTGTTTTATTCTTCAAATAAGTATTTGAACATATAAGAAAATCCATGTTAATATTTGATAAAGTAGTCTTTGTTTGCGATTACACAAGTCAAACGTTTCCTGTAGTTTTTCACACACACTGCAGGAAGGATTCTGGCCCACTCCTCCACACAGATCTTCTCAAGATCAGTCAGGTTTCTGGGCTGTCACTGACAGAGTTTGAGCTCCCTCCAAATATTTTCTATTGGGTTTAGATCTGGAGCTTTTTGGTCATCCTGGCTGTGTGCTTTGGGTTATTATCAAGAAGACCAGCCACAACCCATTTACAATGCTAAGGGAAGGAGGTTGTTCCCCAAAATCTCACAACACATAGATAGCCCCAGTCAGAAAAATGAACACCCCCATAGTATGATACTACCATCCCCATGCTTCACAGTAGGGGTAGTCTTCTTAGGATGGTACCATAGACGTATATTTCAGCAAAGATGTTGTCACTACAAACTAAACACTTTTCTACCTTCCTTGAAGGCCCACTGTAGTCAGAGTCCCATTCACCCACCCAGGTGTTGACGTCACCCACAGAAAGTGCCTTGCCTCCTGCTCTCACAAAATTAGGCCAAAGGCGTCACCGTGCCTTCTCGATGTGGCTGTCGCCATTTTGGAACCAATCGACAACAATTGGTCTGAGTCTGAGTCATGTTTTCGAGGAACTACTGTCGCCAATCCGGGGAGAGCTTGTTCCAAGTCCACACCCCCTTCACTGGAAGCGGACTCCCGAGAATCTGAGGTGGGGCCATTGACTGATTGGTCAGTTAATAACTTAAATAACCTTTGATAAAGAAAAAAAATCTTTTAGGATTAGGATTAGAAAGAAGATTTTAAGAAGAATGTACCAGAGCTAAAATTTTTGACAAAATGACAGAAATAATTGTGTCTGTTTCTCAATTAAAGTCTGTGGGATTTTGGCTTCTTGCAACCAGCGGGTACTTCATATTTGGAACACTAGAGGGGAGGGGTCGATATGTCCAGTGAATATACAGTCAATGGATGGAACTTGTCATTCTTCTTCCTCCAAACAGAGAGTGGAATTAAGACCTAAAAGT
Source organism: Oryzias melastigma (assembly GCF_002922805.2). NCBI lineage: Eukaryota > Metazoa > Chordata > Actinopteri > Beloniformes > Adrianichthyidae > Oryzias > Oryzias melastigma. The sequence continues at coordinate 22,927,263 of NC_050517.1, forward strand.
TCTATTTTGGTCTCATCTGACCTTATGACTTTCTCTCATGACTCCTCTGAATCATCCAAATGATCTTTGGCAAACTTAAGACAGGCCTCAACATGTGCTGGTTAAAGCAGGGGAACCTTGCGTGCCATGATTGATTCAAGTATCTTAGTATATTACCAACAGTAACCTTGGAAACAGTGGTCTCAGCTCTTTTCAGGCCATTGACCAGCTCCTCCTGTGTAGTTCTGGGGTAAGTCCTCACCTTTCTTAGGATCATTGAGACTCCACGAGGAGAGATCTTGAATGTAGCTTCAGTCTGAGGGAGAATGGCTGTCATGTTTAGCTTCTTCCATTTTCTAATATTTGCACCAACAGTGGATTTTTTCACCAATTTGCTTGGGGATTGCCCAGTTGTCCTTTCTAGCCTTGTGGAGGTCTACAATCTTGTTTCCAGTGTCTTTGGACAGCTCTTTGATTTTGACCATGTTAGTAGTTGGAGTCTTAGGTTGTGTCCGAATTCCTCTTCCAATCAATTAGCCATTTTAATTCCAAAATCGAGAAATTTCCCAGAAGTCTTTGCAAAAAGCTAGCGTGCATCGATGCTCTCTAGATTAGCGAATATAGACCACAATGCATTGCGGTCAAACCATTTCAAACAAAAAAAGTGTGTTTAAATGTAATTTTTGAATAAACCGTCCACATTTTCACCATGAGAACACAGTGGAGTCATAAATAGACGTCGTGAAATGTTCGTATTGATTCGATTTTGTGAAATTGGTGTCGTCACATTCGGTGTTTAGAAAGACAAAGGGAAAAGTAGTGAGCATCGTGGCCAAATTACCTTTAAAATCCAGGGCACTATATAGTCCAGGACCATAAAGTTTTTTTAGCAGTTAGGGATTAGGGGGGCAATTCGGACACAACCTTGATGATTATTTTGGGGTGGACAGGTGTGTTTACGCAGTTAATGACCTCAAACAGGTGCTTCTAATTAAGGATAATAAGTGGAGTGAAGGTGGACTATTTCCACGGGTCACCAGCTTATGTTTAATATTCCCAAAGTACAGATTGACACGTCAAGTCCCAAACTGAAAGAGCTTGAGGGAAGCAAGAGTTCCCCTGCAGGACCTGCGTGTCTTCTGATAGGAACCAGTTTTACAGCTTCCTTATAGCTTCAGGCTTTGCTGCACTGTATGGGTCCTACTGCAATATGCAGCATCTCTGCTCATTAAATGATCATAAACCTCTTCACAATACCCCCTGTTTCTATATAAAGCCAATTCTACTTTGCTTTATTATTTTTTCAACACTTAAAAAAAAGAAGAAAGTTCTGGCAGAAATAAAAGGGAATAATCTAATTTGTTGACTTAAAAGCACATAACAGTTAAAGACCTACTGATAAAAAGTATATCTTTTGGTGGTATTTTTAACAGGACTTTTATAAAGAAAATTCAGATTAAAATTGCATTTCTGAGTATTTCTTCATTCAAATCAGTGTGAAAAAACAAAACAAAAAAAAAAAAACAGGATAGTCCATCTGATCTAAGCAGTATTTTAACAGGGAAAATATTACTTTGTAAAAATATGTTCCAAGTTTATCTAAATTAATCTGAAAGTAATGACTGAGCTGCTCTGTTGAGGACACTCGAGTAAGAACAGTGTTAGACAAGATCTTAGTAGGACAGAAGTCTGCAACCTTCAACAGTTAAAGAGCAGGATTTCTTACTGACAACATCCCAGTAGGACCCACAAAGTCTTATTTCACCTTTTAGAAAAAGAAGATTTGTATACAAATACATTTGTTTTTTTCAAGCATAAATAACACAGAACCATAAAAAGAAAATTGCATTAACTACAGGTTAATTTGAGGTATTGCATTTGAATTTCATGATTGGTCACACCATTTGTCCCATGTCATGATCTGCACCTCCATTAAAATGATTACGGTCCTGTTCCCAAGCCCCACCCCTCTGACTGGATTTTGACATTTCGGCTGTGGGTGGAGTCAACCTCAAACGTCCCTGTTTGGTTACCCTTTAAATTCCAACATGTTGAGACATCACCATCTTCATCATCATCAACATCTTCATCGCACAACTCATAATATTGAATTAATTTAAGTCGTCTTGCACTTTCAGTGAAAGTTGTGTTGTTGAGATCCCCTTTTTTTTGTTATGTGTGATTTTTTTAGCCCCTTTTATCTTCTTTTGTACTTTTAGCAGTTTTATAATTTAGGTTTGGAACTTTTAGAACATCCTTGCACATTATTTCCATCAGGTTTATGTAGTAATAATCGTCATTTTTTTTATAAATTTGGATTTTCATACTTTAACTAGTTAAAAAGCTTAAAAACAAAACCACCCCTTCTGTTCTCCAAACAATTAAGCTTAAAGTTGAAAATTCCCAGAACAATAAACACTCAAGCTGTGAACAATAAAACGAAATGTGTTTTTTTTCACTTGTATTTCATTTTCCTTTAACTAAAAAAAATAAAAGTTGGAATTATGTCATCTTTTATCATGATTTAGGATTAAACTGAATGCCCTCTTATTGAATTACAACTGTCATTTATAAGCATTATTTTTCTATTTTATAAGCTGTGTTTGAGTTTCTAACATCAAGTTTATATTTTAAGTAAATCCTTGAGCTTTTAAAACATGATTCAAACAAACTTTTAACGTTCATGGTGAAAGCTTGTTCAAAGGAAATGCATCTTCCTCGCTCTTTTTAATGTGTGAAATCATTTTTTTATATAAAACATACTCATGATGATTAAATCTAGCTTTTGCCCTTTTGGATGCAGAAAATGTCCCAGTTAGTTGGTCACAGATACACTTGTGCTTTGCAGACATATCCAAGTCAGAAGGAAAATTACAAATCCTTTTTTGTCATCACTTTTTCATGAACGTGCAGTTTTCCAAAGTGGCTGAAGGAACGTTTCATTTAAAATTTAATGCTCAAATCAAGAGCTTTTCCTTCAAATTTACAGAGGATGGCGGCCCCGCTGTCATCAGTGTTTGTGCGTGTTTTAGTTTAACTGTTCCTGCAAAAAAAAAAAAAAAAAAAAAAAAAAAAACATTACTGTACACAGCTCCCTGAATAATCCATGAGGAGCGTCGGATCCACTTGGACTGTCACTTTGCTTATTTAAGTGTCCTGCCATGTAGGTCAGGCTATATGTTTGGACTAGCGCAAATGCTTTTGGCGCTAATGCTAAAATATGATGATGTAGATAAGATTCCTCCTCAAAACCAAACGCCCTGCATAATTCAGAAACGTTCAGAGGTTTACACCCAGCGGAGAAATGAATCCTCGCCTTCTCTGGAGCTGGAAGTCAGGAGGGCAGAGATGTTCGACCCCGACATGGACCTCGTTGTATTTCAGGGAGAAGACAATGCAGCGGCTCTGGAATCTGCAGGTTTTCACTCCCCCGGCTCATTTTTTAAAGTTTTAAACTTTCTGCTTTGTTCAATTATTACATTTTAACTTCTTGCACGTTTTTCTTTCTTATGTAATCCTTTTTTTTTTATTTTGGGGTGGTCAGAATCATCGTTTTATTGCTTTTTTTCATGTAGCTATTTTTGGATCAAGCTGTTTCGCTATTTTGGACTTTTCTGGAACAAAGAGAAGAGCCAACAACTGTCGACTAAATTTAGACCCTGTTTAAGACACTCGTTTCCACTTTAAGATCTTCTCTTTGACAAGTCAGTGAAGCAGAGCAGCTGTGTCCAAGTGGAGGTGGAGAAGCTTTGCTTCCAAGCTCATTTTGACTGTGGAAAAATGATAAAAAGAACAATAAAAGCACCGCATTTAACAGTAAATAAATATTTGTAAATAGATCAAACAGCAAACTTTCTAAAAAGGCTTTTCCTAAAGTAGTTTGAGCTCAAAGGCTGGGGCAGATAAGGATATTACTTTATATCATCATTGTAGACAGTCAATAATGAGCATCCTGAAGCGCACTGCCAAACAACAGAAGGCAAACGCACAATAACACCAGGCAGTCTGTGCACTGAGAGGAGGAATTTCAATGAGCTTATATGGATTTAGTCCCCAGCCTCCCTCATTGACTCTCTGCTCTGTGGTTTTGTTGTTTGGGAAAATGCACACTTGGTTGTTTTTATTGCCCAGCAAAGAGAAGCTGGAGAGAGGGGGTCACCTTCACTCAGACACTCCTCACAGGGAGAACCGCCCTTTTTCGTCTTTTACTGGAAATGCTTCAGACCCGAAGAGGAGCAAACAATCGGAGACATTTTTTTTTTCTAGTTGGGCCGATGACGACATCTGTGAAAAAACAGGGAGGTGCAGTTAAGATCTTTTTCAATCGCACACAGAGATTTAGTTAATTAGATGGGGTGGCCTAAAGGAATTAGCATGTAAATTATATTTCCCCAAAATGTGAAATGAGATTTTAGGATTAAAAAAATCAACTTTTGGTAGTAAGTCATAAAATAATTATAAAAAATACCATAAATACGAGTCTGACAACTAATTTGCTCAAAAATCTACAATGTTTTATTTTTCTGTCAATTACGGTTGTCTTTTGTGTCACCGACCACCATTAGATCATCATTTTCAACACTTAGAAGCATTTAATATCTTAAACTGCCATTTTTTCATCTCTGTATTTTTACTTTATGGTCAAACGGGACGAGTAAATGCTCAAGAATTAAGATAATGACCATAAAACTTTTTAAATTTAAATAAAATGTAAAAGTTTTACTCTAAAAATTATAAAGAAGATATTTATAAACTACTTTTGACCAAAACTTTAACCTGCAATTTAATATAACTCCTTATAGGTTGCATCAGGTGGGAAGTGTGTGACCTCTGCTAGTCTACTTTTGTCTTGATTTTTTAGTTTTAAATAACTCCTTGAAGAATTTCAGACTCTTTGATCACCTAAAAATAATGATAATTAATTGTATGGCCCGCATGCGCTACCCATCTCCACATTTGTCCCAGGTTAGTCAGAGCTTCATTTTTTTCAAAATGGCAGCTTTTTTGTAGGTTTTATCTCCATAGCAACCATTTTATATTTTAGTCACCTGGGGATACAGAATAGATAAACACGAGTTTCAGAAGAATTGGCAAAAGTACACTTTTGGATTTCCTTAGCAACTGAGTTTTTTTGCTAACCACGCCCACATTCCTAAATTTTTCATATCCTCTGGTATATCATTTTGTTTAGCTCTAACCAGGGATCCCTACATTCACATTTTTCTGGTAAATAACGTGCGAGTAATTGTGGAACGCCATTTTTGTTAGCTTGCCAGGTGCACGCTAGTCAAAATCTACTACTTCTAATTGCAACATTTTCCCCAGTAGGTTCCAATGATGCCCAAGAAGTTAGGATGAGTTTTCATTTGTAGCTGTAATAAAGTTGTTTTGTTTTTTTAAGTCAACACTTTCCAACTTTCAGGGGTCGGCAAAACTCCAGGTTACATTGTTGACTTTAGCTGGAGATATGTGTGAAATTTTGTGAAAATTTCTATAACAAAATGGCTTCCAAGCCATTAGTCATCTGGCCATCCCATAATAATTTTAAAACTACTTTTAGATATCTCTGACATGTATTTTGGTTTTGTTAGTGGATTTTTATTTATTTTTTCCAGCTCAATAAACGATTTTCTGCCTACTCGTTTCTTTTTTTTTCGCGCTTTTGCATGATATCACAGTACAATCCTTGCATTCAGTAACATCTATGGGCCATAATAATAATAATAATAAAAGGTTTGGTTTCTGAAATGCAGAAACCTCCTTTCCCCTCTAGGGCAGACATGTGGGGGCAGACATTAGGAGGATATCAAAGTCCTCAGCAGCGAACATTTCATTCCACTGCATCTTTATTTCTCTTTCTCTCCAGGTCTGTTAAAACTTAGTCCATTAAAATGTGATTCCATGTGTTGACTAGAGAACCTATAATAGGCTTTTCTTCTGTCTTCAGCTGCCTTTGGGCAGCAATTCTCACAAATATTGAGGCGGTGATGCAATGCAAGAATAGACATATCTGTTTTAGTGTCATAAGAGGCAGTAACTCTCTAAGGTTCAGCATTCCTGGTGATGCAACATTCAGACATGGACACACTTCCTCCATGAAGTCGGATCAGAGTTGTGTCCATCCTCCAGAAGGTGGATGAAGCTGGTTTACGTCATTAAACTGAAGATAAACTTTGTTTCAGGTGAAATATGAAAGCTGAAAGACAACCTTCGTTGACTTAAATGATGTCGATTCTGTCCATTAATACACTGAAATATATTATTTTTAGCTTTTTTCTTAAAATAACATTTATATTGTTGGGTTATTTAATCTTTTTTTAACCTATGCTGATATTGCTGAGTGAGGCCTGCAGGATCTAAGCTGTTTTCAGACTTTTTTTAAACCATCAATTTGACTATGTGCAAGTTTAGCTTGTTTTTTTATGACATGTAATGCTGTTTACTCAAGATCTATTACAAACCACATGGTCTTTGTTTCTTTATTTCCTTCACATGTTGATTTTTAAGGCAATTACAATCAGTTTTACACCGCCAGGAGGGCGTTTCTAGGGATTAACTAAATAGCTCTGAATGTACTTTTTTTTTTAAAATCACACAATAGCCTCGCAGAAATAGCTCAGACCTTATCACTGTATTAGAGCAGCTGCAGCTCAGCCATGGAACATGGAAGTCAACATTGGCTCTGCCGTGACCCATTTGTGGCACGTTAGATTTTTAAACACTGAGATGAATGCAGCTAATATTTCCCAAAATGTAATTAAGATGCTTTGATAAGACCACCAGCATCTCTAATGCTTTGGATTAGCTCAAGAAAGCAAATAAACCCCGGTAGTCAATCTCTACAAGACCAATTAGATTAAATCCTGATCATTTTTGAAAAAAAGATACTGTAGGATAACCCAGAGTGTGTTGGTGAGAAATGAAATTTGCTGATTATATTCAAACACTCATTTCCTTTGGTTTAGTAAACTGCAGTTTCCTGTTGCGTCCACTAGAGGGAGACATTTAACAAAACCAGAGCTACATGTTTTTCTTCAGTTATGTAAGATTGTTTATAACCTATTTATTAGACTTTTTTGATAGCTTTTTTGATAGATCGTCTTGACTAACTTGTCTCACTTTAATTTCATAATTATTAAGCACAATTCAAAGTAACAATTCAGGCAAAAAAAGCTTCAACCATACATGTTTTGTCAAAATGATGTCCTTATTTTTAAACAAAATGTAGTCACTTATAATAATAATATATATTTTAGATTGAAAACACTTAAATATCTAACAAAAATGAAATATTATGTCAGGTCTTTACTGTAAAGCAAGAAAAAAAAACAACTGTTGTGCAAGTTGCCATGGTTTCACCATTGCAACCCTTTTATTAGCAAAATCACTTGGATTAGTCCACTAATGTCCCCATCCAATGAAAAAACAGGGCAGGGGGACTGAAGGGCGATATGTAACTTGAACCCATCACAGATCCTAATCAGTAACAGTGCACTCGTATTCAGCTGGCTGTCTGTCTACACTGAACACAGGGTCTATGTTCGGTCATTACAGTCTGCTACAAGGCCACCTTTGCCATCCTCTTTTCAAAGCTGCTTCCTCCTCCATGTCGCTCGGGAATGTTTGGAACGGCACAGTGTCGCTGTGCGCTCAATAATGCCAAAGTAGCTTCTTTTTGGTCGCTTAGAAAAATAAAAACTTTGAAGAAGGATGACAAGTGAGGAATCAAAGTCCCTTTGTTTCATACTGAGCAAACATTCACACACACACACACACACACACACACACACACACACACACACACACACAACTTCACTCATACGGACTTCATCTGAAACTAAGTTCTCGATCATGCGAGTTTCCACACGGCTCTCACAGTATGTCAGTGTCAGAGTGAACTGGTCTGCAGAGTAACTTGGTCTTGGTTATTTTTTTTCCTCCCCTGTCTTTGAAATGAGGCAAAAACTGAAGGACTCCAAACAAAAAATGACAATATGGATTCAAGGGACTTTGATGGTAGCTACAAAACGATGAAGAAAACACTGCAACTAAGGCATGCGAGGCTCAAGCAACTAAAAATAAAAGACAGTGTTCCTTGATGGACCAAAAAACAAACAAAAAAAAACCATCTCCCTCCCCCCAATATATAAAAAATAAAATAAAACAAGCTAATTTTAAAAACGGCAGAAAGAAAAAAAAAAATCCCTTGCCATTAACTGTTGTACAAATATTTTACACAAAATGTTTTTTTCTACACACCGTCTTCATAACTTTTAGAGTTGAACATAAGTTAATAAGAGGTTAAAAGTGACGTTCTCAACAGGGTCCACTAAGCCGCCTCCACTCAGACTCCAGATGAAAAAAGTCACTTGGGAAAGTAACTGGCGTACTGCCCTGAAAGAAGAGAAATGACACCTTTAGACTAAAACACGGAGCTCCTACAGTCCGGCCTGACGGCAGCGCTCGGTACCTTCAGAAAAGGCCGCAGTCCTTCAGGTTATTCTTGATGATGACGTCAGTGACGGCGTCAAACACAAACTGCACGTTCTTGGTGTCGGTGGCACACGTGAAATGAGTGTAGATCTCCTTGGTGTCTTTTCTTTTATTTAGGTCCTCGAACTGGCACTGAACGTACGCCGCAGCCTCCTCGTAGGTGTTTGAGCCTGCAGCGAAATCAGAGACCCGCTCCAATGAAAACCAGGCTTTAACATTAGTGTTTTCTCATGATGGAGCACAGATATAAAATAATTTAGGATTAAAACTGCATAAGTAGTATTTTTTTTTATTCAAATTGCATTGGCTCGGGAGCAGATGAAAACCAGATGTTTGGAAAAGCTCGGATTTGAGATGCAGCTACTGCCATGGGCGGGGCCAAAATTGTCCTCCTCCACTTTTTTTGCTATGCTAATGTTAGCCCGGGCTTGTGAGGTGCTATAGGTAGGGGAGAGCGTAAAGAAGGAGCTGATGCAGCACTAACATCCGCGTCAACGCTGATACCCACAACCCAGTAGAGTTAGGAATCTCAGGGTAACTCACGATACAATGCGATTCATGATGCATGGCTCAAAAAACCGATAGAACCATGCAAATATTGCAATAATCAATATATTACCTTGGTAGTCTATAATATATTACTATTTTGTATCTTTGTTTTCCCTGAAACCTTTTTAGAACAATTTACAACACAAAAAAGTACTGTGAGCTGTCTTGTGGGTTCCAGACGACCCCACTCCCTACGTAACGTAACCTAGGATACCACAAGGGTTAAAGTAACAAACAAAGCTCCAATTAAGATCTAAAATGCAGATTACATCATATTACCAACTCACTTTAAAGAACAAAAAAGGTGGAAATAAAAATTCATAATGTAGTATTTTAATTAATTATACATTTTATTTCAGATACTTTACTACTATTAAGGCACAATATGAACTTTGATCCTGTTAATATTATATGATCACTGTAATTACTGTTCTGGCAGCCATATTCATTTAAAAATTGATGATGTGGCTCCAGTACCAAATAAATTCACTGTGAAGCTTGTGAGAATCGCCCCCTGGTGGACTTCTATGGTATTAAAAAAAAAAAAAACAGGAAAAGAGCGTAATCGTTCATAAGTTAAAATATGTTGATAGTTTTCCATACCGATATTTCATCCCACCTCTACAATCCAGAAGAGCATTTCTGATTAACTCCTGGCCCGCTGCAGAAAATATGTCTTAAAGGCTTTTGATTTGGGCTAAAAACTGGATAATCATAATCAAAAACCCACTGGGAACAATTTTACAAGATATAGTTGGAGTGAGACTTTATGGAAGAAAAAAGTTGCTTATTTTTTTTTTTTATATTCGCCTTTCCTCAGCTTAAAGTTAAATAGAAAAAACCTTTTTTTCTACTCATAACTGTGTAGGAGCACAGCTTTTTAGTTATTCCTGTGTCCTCTAGAATGAGTCACATAGTTACACAACTATTTTATTTTTAAAGATGAATATGACTTAAATGTAAAAAGTTGCATTCTTTCTTCCTGTTTTCAAAGTCATTTGACATCACAGTCTCGTCATTCGTGACTTCTTTGTTTTAAAAAGGATTTTGGTCGACAAAAGAATTTTTGGTTTTAGAAGTTATGACTCAGTTTAATTAATGACGTGTGGTTCTAACTAATTCATTTTCAAACGTACGAATCCTTGACTCCTTTAATCAAAGACATAATGAATGCTTTAGTCATTTTCTGCAAAAACAGTGAAGCTAATAAGACATTTTATTTACGTTTTTATCACTCTAAACTAATGTCACATTTCCAGGAAACATAGTCATAACTGCTATGATCCATTTTAAGTTGGCATAATCTGCTTTTTTGTTTGGGTTCATCTTCATATTAACAAGTGACATCTCACATAATAATAAGATAAAAAATGAAATCAAAACAAGTTTGTTAACGGGTCTATTTTATGCTCTTATTTTGAAACTGCACATATGTTTTTGGTTAGTTGTTATTCTGCCCCTAAGACATACAAAGTAGAGCATTTGCATGTGCAGAACACCTGCTCTGCACGCACGTGTTTGGATTTATGTCTGACCTGGATATTCAGGGAAGCAGATTGTGAGCGGGCTCTTTTTGATTTTCTCCTCAAAGAGGTCCTTCTTGTTGAGGAAGAGGATGATGGAGGTGTCAGTGAACCACTTGTTGTTGCAGATGGAGTCAAACAGCTTCATGCTTTCATGCATTCGATTCTGGAAGACAAAAACAGATGCGGCAGACAGGAGAGGTGGGTGTGTTTGCTAAGGCCGGACGGCTCCTACCATCTCTTCATCCTCGGCCAGCACCAGGTCGTAGTCGCTCAGGGCCACGCAGAAGATGATGGCGGTGACTCCCTCGAAACAATGGATCCACTTCTTCCTCTCTGATCGCTGTCCGCCCACGTCAAACATTCTAAAGACACAGAAACAAACACCTGAACATTCTTTGTCTTCCTGGTTAATAAAAAACAAAGTCTGAATGCAGACTAAAGGGAAGCACCACTCAGGGTTGTGTAAAAATTGTTCAATCACTTGTACAAGTAGGACTTACTTAAAGTGCAGATCCTTGAAAGTGAAGTGTGTCTCGACAATCCCGGTGGTTTTTACTCTGGTTCTCAACACATCCTGCTGAGTGGGAACATAAGAAGGGTTGGATATCCTGTCCAGGTCGTTAAGGTAACTATGAGAGGAGAAAGTGTAAACAAAGAGATTGACAACAGGTTAAAAATACTGATACAATGATAAAGGCCTGCTGTTCCTCCGTGTGTGTCAATACTTCCTACTTACTAAGCAGCGGAGTCGTTGAGCTGGTACTCGCGGGACCGGCTGAAGCAGGCCTGGACGCCTTCGTCCTTCCACAGCCGGTGGATCACACCGGCCAGCTCGCCTGTCATGAAGCCTTCCTCTGTTGAACCCGCAAGCATGAACAGCTGGCGAGCGTCATCCTACCGAGAAATACAGGAATAGTTTTTACCAGCTTCACAAAATGTGAGGAAAACGAAGACTGGCCATGAAGAACATCGGATTTGATCGGGTTTAGAACTGTTCAGCTAACGATGCTGAAGACAAAATTCAAGTCAGACAAATGACTTGCTGGGATTCAACATATAATCTAAGATAAACCTGAGTGGTGCTGCCTAAAAGAAGCTTCATCTTCATCTTTCAAAAACAAATCCTGCAGAAACTGTTCAAATAAAGCGTGCGCATTTGTTTTCCTGCACTCACCGCTCTGGCCTGTTCAGAAAAGTCGATCTTGAGGCGCCCCATGGCCCTTATGATAGCAATGATGGACTGGATGGTGTTACTGTAGACCACAGCCTTGTACTGCTTACACTCCTCTTCTGAGTAACCCGCTTCATGGATGATCCTGACAGACACAAGAAGATTTTATTTTAGTCCTGACGTCTACACTCTGATAAAAAACAAAACTCCTACAGCTACTGTGCTGAGTTATAAATGATTCATGTGCCGCCATGACATAAAGACTCTTCACCACTAGGGGGCAGCAATTTCATGTTTTCCTCTTCAAATAAAAAAATAAAATAAAATAAAAACCCTAATTTTAAGAAATAGAAAAGCATAAAGAAACTATAGCCTATTATTTTAAAACATTTTTTTGTTTTTCAGTTAAAACAGGAGGCTCTCTGTCTACAGTTCACTGCTTTGATGGCAACTCATGACTGATGACGAAATGTGGCCAAGCAGCAATGAGTAACAAATGTCTGCGGTGGAGCTGCAATGCAAACTGGGAAAGACTAAAGGTGCCAGCAGAGTAATGTTCTCTGTGATGTATGAACCTTTACACCACGACTGTGCATGATACATTATGAAGGAATCATTACTTTTACGTTTTTTAAGCCTATCTTATACTGGAAGAGCAAAAAAAAAAAACAAAGCCACACCCATATGTGTTTATTTGCAATTAAATTAACTGTAAATGGATTTTTCAAAAGAATGTGCTTTTCTTAAGAAATATATCTCAGATTTCATAGAATGGTTTAAAAAAAAATCGTAAAAGTTTTTGATTTGTAAACTCCAGTCATTCACTTACTTCATCTGTTTAACAATGGTACTTTTCCCAGACTCTCCAGCACCTGAAACAAAACACAACTATTAAAATGAGATATAGATAAATTGTTGCATTTGTCTTTCACCTAAGTTTCACTATAAGAAAAAAGGTCAACCATGTTACTTAATAATAAACCACAATGATAAGCATCATGCAGCAGATTCTTCAGAGGTGAGCTGGTCTCTGTTTGAAGCCATAACAGAAGCTAGAAGGCAGGAGGCAGCGTGCATCACTGCTATCATCAGTGCTTGAAGTTAAAGGAAAACTTAACTTTATACAACATATTAATAGCACAAAATCTAAAAAGGTTGTTATAAAGTAAAATCTACAGTCTGACGTTTGGATTTCTGCATTTATTAAGAAGTTCACACTTTAAAAACGTTACTTTGTCATGCATATTGTTAATAGTGTGGATAAGACCTGTACCAGCTCTTTTTTCTATTTTTTTGTCTGAATGAAGGTGGAAAATGTCTTATGTAGTTTTATAATAAAACCAAACTTCAGTGAATTGCAATAAAAGTGTCAAGTTGTTGATTCTCTTCTCTGAATGACAGAAAAACAATAAATACAGATATTTGTTCCTAAAACCATTTCATAAACTGGGATACATCATCTTGTGTGCAGTTACAAACAACTTTAAAGGCCAATTTCCAGGCTTCTCAGAACAATTGGATTAATCGAGTAGATCCTTCCATCAATGAGATTAAACGGCTTACATTTCTAGGTTAGCAACACAAGCTTTAATAGGCTGGCTAGACTTATAGGGGCCAGCTGTTTTCCATATGGAGATTTTGATTCAAATGGGAACAATATTGCACTTCACATGACATTCAATATACTTATGGGGCTTCACGCAAAACTGTGGCTATGTCATTGGAATAAATTTTAGATTTTAGAAAACAGCTTCCACTGAGATTTAGGGCCTGCTCTGAGCGCAGCAGTTGAACTGTGACCCTAAAATATGTCTCTGATCACTCTGCTGGCGTTTCCAGGCACTGGCTGGCGGCCTACCTTGCAGAGATGTACCACAGCATCAACTTGTGACGGATCTTGAGGCCAATAGAAGGAGTAAACGCCACCCCATAATGCATCAGCGTTTGCCGTGCCAGGACACTGACAGGAGAGTTTAAGGCGCCTGGGGCGGCGAGCAATCAACCCCTGTGCCGCTGCCGGCTCGACACGACCCAAATAATGTGTTGTGATTCTACCATGAGTGTTTTGAGCTGAGCACACACAATATTTTAATTACACAACCTCTACAGGGAGTCCTGGCTCCCAGGTGAGCAACAATGTTCATCAACTCAACGTCCCACATGAAAAACAGCCATTTGTGATTGCAGTATAAACCCAGAAAACATTCAATAGTAAAAGAAAATGTAGGATTTTTACTTTTTTTTTACTGAACACCTAAAAGTCTAGGCTTTGCAAAAAATTAAAACACCACAACAAAATCTATTTAAAGCTGTTTTAACAATATAAATTATCAGGTGAGTTATACAGACAACTCCTACGTACAAGTTGTTGCAAGAGTGGATATCAACCAGAATTTCTATGAGGAACCTTTAAAGTTGAACGAACAAAACACAATAGGAAGACAAAAAACGGAAATACAACAACAAAATATAACGTCTGAATTAAATAAAATGAAGACTATGAGGATATAAATCCACAAAAGAAAATGTTCAATGTTGGTTACTGTGAGAATGATGACACGAAGAGAAAATAAGTGAATCACAATCCTCAATATTGTGACCAAACACGAACACAAAGATGTATTTTTAGAAAAGTCTGTTTCATTATTTGCATAGATCCACTGCAAAAAAAAAAAAGTTACTATTCGCATGCAATTTTCTGAATGGATGTGGCCAGTGTTGACTATTTTCTTGGCCGCATGAACAACAACATTTAGCCTTTGGACACACTTAAAATATGTAAATAAATAAAGATTAAAAGCAGGTTAATTATTAAGTTGTAATAGTTGTTTTTTGCTGTCAACTTGTACAACTGTACTCCATCCATGAGAAAACTTAAAGCAAAAGGTAGCTTATTTTTTAAACATTTCGCCAGTAAAATAAAATTGAAAAACATTTTTAATACTAAATATATTTATCCTTAAACCAAACATCAAAATTATTAGTTTCTGTATCTCATGCTAAGTATGAAATCAAGATGTTTTTAAGGGATTTTTAACAAAACAAAAAATATCTTCAAAGTGCGTTAATAACGGGCATTATGAGGTATTTAGACCCGTCGTATAACATCTAAGCATTAAATAGATTAATCAATAAGTATTTTCTCGGGCGTAAACATGTGCGTCACATACGTTCAATAATTTAAAATCTGCACTGCCAGCTTGTTTGATCTACTCGGTGGGTGGAAATGTAGTGCCAATTGCCCCGAAGAGACACCGTTTATTCTTTTTTTTAATGCAGCAAAACACCTCGTTAGATATTATATGTTTCAATAAAGGGGAAAAAATGTTTTAACGGGTTTATCTTCACAGGAGCTAAGCTAAGAAACCTTGATGGGAACGAAAGTAACGGCTACATTTTAAGCTAACTCGGCTAGCATCGAGGCGCTACAGCTGCTAAGCAGCTAATTGCCTTAGTTAAATTAGCTTAGAGAATTACCGTGGGATAAACGCGTCCACGACGAGTGTAATCGCAGCTGATAAAACCAACAGTCAGTTAGACCGCGGTGGTTTTAATTTATTAAGCAGGATAGACGCACAGGAGCAAACAGTAGCTCGAACTTTTTAAGCTAGCGACACCACCGCCTCCCCATTCAATAACCCTCTAAATCCCCAGCACCACCGCCCGACTTTCACCAATTTCAGACATTTTAAGCCTATTTTTTTTTAATAGGTGTGTCTTTAAAAATGGTTTCCTGTAACAATAAGAGGAGTTTGAAGGGAGTTCGGGGAACACGACAAGCCCCCGTCCGCCCATCCATCTTTCTCTCACCGAGCAGAAGCAGCTTGACCTCCCGAGCAGCCTTTTCTCCGTCATCCCTCAGATTCCTGTCGATCATCTTGCTCCGCTCCTGCGCAGCCTTATCGTCGGTGCTCAGCGTACACCCCATCGTCTTCTCTCCCGAACTCCAAATAAGTAAAATAACCACAGACTAAAACACAACTTTAACAGTGGGTGCTACGACATGCAAAAGCTACTGAGCTAGCGGCCAGTCAGGAGGAGGAGGAGAAGGGGGCAGTCTCTCCAACACTCGAAATTCAAACACGCCCTGACTTTAAACTCTATTTCATAACAGGATGTCTCAATTTTTCTTAGAACGGAAAGAATTTAATCAAAGTTGTTCCTTTAAAGCAAACGGGAACACCCCGGCTACCACTGTAATGTAGGGAAACGTTAAAAAATGCATTAATTTAGCTTTTATCCGTGCTCACGAGAACACTTGAACTGCGCATGCGCCGTGAGCATCTAAACTTCCAGGGTCTAAGTGCCATTTATGGGTGTATTTGATGCAATCTCTACAGGTTTAAAACATGTGTCATTCACTCACAATAGTGCTGAAATTAAAATAAAGATTTTAATAGAAATGTGGACATTACAAGAAAAGGATGCACCAATGGATTTATTACAAATCAAATTCTTGCTTGGTTCCACCTGCTGCACCTTTTTATAGTATTCAGCCATGATTAAAATTGGCTGAAAAAACGAATGCCACTTATCATATTAAACATAAAATTCAAGAATTTGTATTTAATTATTACATCAAATGCATCCAGTTAAAGATAAACTAAGAATATTTGAAATAAACACAGAGTCTTGTGTTTTTTGCCAATCAAGTAAGGAGACCATTTTTCAGTTATTTTATTATTGCATGCATATAAATACATTTTGGATTTTGGTCTGATTTGGCGGAATTTACAGTCACAAAATTGAATATGAATTTCCAAATTAATATGTTTATGTAATATTATTCTTTGAATCACATGGTTAGTCCAAAAATGTAATATTTTTCATTCAACTGCTTATTATTTTAAGGAAATTCCACATTCACACGTGTAAATTGTCCAATTCAAGACTTTGTTTGAACCTTATGAGGTAATATTTGAGCTAACCCTCTAAACAAATAATCATGGGGCCCCACTTAAGCAGAATTAACTACTGTGGTAACATAACCCAACATGTGATGAACCAAAATGAAAGATTATCAATTGAATCTGATCGGCAACAACAAATTATGATATAAATCGAAGCAGGTCTTAAGAGGATAATATATTCCATCTGGACTTTTAAATCCTGGAAAACAATAGAACACACACAAACATAAAGGGTACAAGAACATTTCACCTTTCAACTTTTAAAGGAATTGCATATAATTTTGCTCAATTTTTATGATCAAAAAGGTCATTTAAATCTCTGTACTATAATGTTGATTGTTGATGTACAGGTTGCACAGTATCTGCTGTGTTTTCCTTTACCTATTATCTTGTATCAAGTTCTTGATTAAGTTTGCTTTTTAAAAAAAAGGACAATTTCTGGTGGTTTATGTCCACCATTAAAAAATATATTTTAAGTAATCACAACTACTGCAGTATATCCCCCTTATTATCTTAAAAAGTGTCTCAGATATTTTCTTTAATGTGACCTAAATTCCTAAAATATGAACTTTCTCAAAAGTTATTAGGTTTCCCACAAGTTAATAATTAAAAATGTGTAAAACTTGTACATTTATTGTAATAAATTTATTACAATAATTCATTGCTTTTTTTTGAAATGCTGATTTATTTAAGTCATAAAGAATTTTAAAAGACAAATTTCAACTTTTTTGAAATTAGGATCAAAAAGCCTCATAAAGAACAACCCTTGTGTTTTTTTATTTTTGGTAAAGCCTTGAAACAAGTAGTACTTTTAATTTTTATATCATTTGTTTGATATTATTGCAAAATGATCTTGATGTGACTGTGCAAAATTAGAGAGTTATTTATCATTCTGTGGGTCATAACCAGAAATATGCTAAAATGGACAATTATGCACCTTTTTGTGAGTAAGAACTACAAAGAAATGTCTACTTGAAAATGAGACACAATATTTTTGCTTGCTAAAAACCGTCATATTTTCTGTTTCTGAGTGTACCTCATTGGGTGAAGGCTAGAACTGTACATAGACCTTTGTTTGGACCTGACCTCCTTTAACATCCATCTTTATTCAAATACATCATTGTGTTATTCTGACTTTTACCGAGACCTTTACATGCTTTTCAGCACTTATTGCACCTTTTCTTTTTTTCATAATTGCAAAATGGTGACCCATGTAGGGGGAAACCCCCTGTGGCACTGCGACTCCCACCTGTGCTTGTGAAGGCCATCCATGGTATGTACCACACCCATGTGTCATCATGGATCCTTGTTTTTAAGCTGTATGCAAGCTCCAAAAAACACCTGTACATTCTCTATTTCCATTGCATGCATGAACAGAAGTGTGTTCTTCAGCAGTAAAGCTCATGCATGGGTTTCCATAACAGAGGTTTGTTTTTAATGCAACACAGACCAACAGCTGAAAGATCAGCTGTTGGTCTTTAAATATGTGCGATAATTTTGCTGTTTTTCTGTAAATGTTTAGTCTTGTAAAGGTGATAAAATACCCAGGCTCTGATATTTTGTGCTAGGAAAAGTATATATTTTAGGATTAAGTTGTTACCTGCACAACAAACGATTTGATACTTGCAAAAATTAAAAAATATATATGGACATTCAGGATATTTTACCGGGTTTTAAGTTGTTTTAACTTATCTTTGCTCTATATCTTCCCAAGCGTTTCTCAAAATCAGCACAGTGGGGATTTTTTTTTGTCTCATTAAGAGCCAGGATCTAGAAATTAGGATATTATTAAAATGAGTCCAAATCCTTTTAGTCTTGACAAATTGATTTAAGCACTGTAAATTTTGGTTCAAATTTGAGAATAATAAGGATAAAGGAAGCAAACATTTAGATTTATGTTTTAAGAATAAATACTAGTTTGGGATTTTATCATTTATTAAAATGGGAAAACTTGTGTTCAGATCAAATTTTCCCTTTGTCTAAATTTTGCAGTAATTTCCAGTAGTTTTTGTCACTGCAATCAAATTGAATCACATTTAGGTTAATAAAAAATAAAAAGAAATACAAACCATTTTGCTTGGAAGTAGCAAAAACAACCTCATAGTAGCATTCAATTTTGAACCTACCTAATATCTTTTTAGCAAAATTTCCCATTTTGAATGCTTGGGTGGAACTTCTTGTTCCTATTATACATTTTCTTGCTAAGTGAAAATTACTTGCTGCTTGGACTGATAATTACAGTACTTTCTAGAGACCTTTCCTTTTTAAAATTTGTGTTTTTTCCTTTATTTTTAGGCGACTTCTTTCTGAAGTGTGGTCAGGTGGTAAGGCGTTTTGTTGAAATTTTGAGTTAATGCAACACGTCAATAAGCTAACTTTGGTCTTTGTTCAAGTTTATGTGAGGAAATCAAATTTTTATGAAACCAAAGTTTTAAAATAAATGGTATTAGCAGTGCATGATAGTTGACTGTCTTTTAAAAAATAATTTAGGAAGCAGGCACTTAAACTGTCATGGTAATCTTACACACTTTTGTTTTATTTTGATACCTTTTTTAATTTCAGGGTCTCTGAAGTGAGCGAAGTAAAAACCACAAGAAACAGGAATCCAAATGAAACAGTTTAGATTCATAAGACATGGTTAATGATAAACTATGAACAACATATAATCCTAATAATAGTTTCCTCTTTGAAGGCAAAGGCATTTGTGTTGCTTTCATTTGCTGGAAGGACACGCTGAAGCTTTCAAATGAGACTTTCACTCTGTGGTCGAGCTCTGCCCTAAACCACATCCATGAATTCAAATGAGCTGTGGGGCTAAAGCATGTGAAATGTGCCTAACTAAAACAAACAGGGTATGAAAATCTTGTTTTTCAATTATATTACCTCACACTTTTACATTAAAAGCTGTGTTTTTTATTGATTGGCTGCATTTCTGATTCCCTTCAAGTACAAGGAAGAAAAATAACCGATTCTTCATGTTGTTTCTTCTTTGTTAGAATCACTTTGACCTTAAGTGCATCCCCATATTCATAATCCTCTTACGTGTCCACAGGATGGAAAAAGGTTGCTAGGTGGTCAAAATTCACCCCCTTACTTTACATATGATTTCCTTTGCAGATAGTCCCTACATCATGCAAACCAGGGTCCTCATTTTTCAACGCTAAGTGAACATGGAATGATTTTTCTTTGCATATAAAGCACATGTTTAAACAAACCAAAACCCATATTAATAACCATTGTTAGCAAGAATAAGTCATGAGTTCAAAGCAGGGTGAGTTTTTTTCTTTTTTTTTCTCTCTGAGATTGAGGGGATGTGTGTGATTGTTGCCATGGCGCCCTCTTGTCAGCGTATCCCAGGTAACAGGATATGTTTTGACTCTTTAAAGTGATGGAGCCTTGTGAGTATGAGACGAACAGTGAGACATCAGTGCGGTGTGCCAGCACCACGATGTTCCCTCGGCTTCAGAGACCAGGGACACTAGAATTAATTGTCAGCCTGCTCGTATATCAGCCTCGGTGCTGCTGCATGAAAACCTGCAGACCAATTACTGGCAGTTCCTAATGTTAGATTTAAAGGGAGAAAAAAACACATTTTGTGCATAAAACAGAATTAAAACAACTTCAAGGACAAATAATAACAGAGATAACAGTAGACTTTAAACCTGCTAGTTTTTCAAAAATCCTCTTAAAATTTGGCCCAAATCTGCTATTGTCTATTTGGAAACTGTGCAGGTTTAAATTATTAAAAAATACCCTAATTCATCTTTAATGTAAAACATATTTAATGGCGGACACATTTTATTTTTTTTACAGATCAGCATGAATAAAAAAAAAGTGGCAAAATGTATTTTTTTGGTTTAAAGTCCCACATCAACGTTACTTTTATCAGTTGTAAAGGCGTTCCCAGTGGTCTTTTAGTTATGATTGTGCAGTTTTTAGCCAAAATGGAAAAAGCTGTGTCGATTTTAAGACCTATTTTCTGCCATTTAAGAGTTCAGCTAGTGACTTAACAACGAGCTAGCTATTTTTATTTATTTTTTATTTTTTTTAATATTTTAGCAATATGCTAACATTTTTGGCTAATTTGTTATCTACTAGATTTTTTAGGCTAATTTAGAGTTTGGCTTTTATTTTATCAACATGCTAACATTTTTGGCTGATTTAACTTACTTAGGAATTTTATGCTAATTTGGAGTTCAGCTAGTAATTAAGGAAGGAGCTAGCTTTTTTGCTAATTTGGCCTCAACTAAAAGTAAAAGGTAAAAATGTTTAAAAAATAAAATTTTCTTTTTATATTTTTTGATTTTGTTTGTGCCAAAAATAGACATAATTTATTTATTTGTTCAAAAAAAACGAAAACATGGTCTAGAATGCAAATCTAAATTTATTAAAGGCGAAAGTAAGACTATGTAGCTTCTTCTAGCTTTTGATCAGTAGAAAACAAGCCCAAATGGGTCTTTTACTGTTAAAGATTGCCGACCCCTGGTTTATGCTCTAAAACTAGCAACAAGAAGCACCTCAGAAGCTCAAGCTAACATTAGCGTAGCAAGAAAAACGGTAAGAAATATAGGAGCCATGTAGCCGTATCGCTTTGAGCCAGATGGCAGCTCAGAAGAAAACAAAACATTAATGGATCCATTTGTCTTCAAGTAGAGGATTTAGAATTGAGAGGGTAGATCCATACATAGCAGTGACTGTGTCACAAACCCAAGCTTTGTCAAGCATCCAGTTTTCCCTTGATCTAACACAATTTGAATTAAGAAATAGTCAGAAATTCAGTTTTATTCTTAAAATATTTTCTATATGTCCTCCATTATGAGAAAATGCTACAAAAACATGTTCAAAACACAATTTTCTTGGAGTGGGTCTTACAGAGGAAGAGTAATGCTCAATGAACCATTTAGCAATGACTGTTGCGTCATTGCTGAGAGATGTGATGCAAATACAAAGGGGAACAATCCAGTGCTTTCCTGTTACGTGTACAACGTCCAGGTAAATACAGAGGGTTGAGTGATGAAGGACATTTAAAATATCAACCAATCAGTGCTGAGAATCATGAACAGAACTTTCATGTCAGATTGATGTAGACCAAGTTAACAACTGTTGACCTGAAAATTGCACTATGTTGAGGAAGGCAGAGAGAGACGAGGAAAACCAGGAGTTTAGGATTTAAGCAACATTCACTATTAATGTGCGTTTAAGACTGCTGCATTCAAAACTTTCATGTTTTTAAGTTCAGTTTTGGGCTCTACATACAAAATACATATAGCAATGACATATACAATATGTATTTTGTATGTAGAAAGTTGGATCAGGTCAAATTTTGACCAATCAGGGACTTCGATTTGATAGTTACGTTTGGACTAAGTCCTTTTCAATTCACAGAAGTATCAATTATTTAAAAATTGATCGTGGAAGAGAAAATAATGATTGAAATTTGTGTCAGGCAGGAATTTTATGACATCAAGTCTTTCAGGAATAGAGGTGATAGAAAAAGCCTGGAGTGAGAATCATGATTTTGCACCACTTTGACATTTCACACTCAGTCTCTTCTAGCTGTAGGTGGTGGACATGTGCAAGTAAACAGTAGACAGAGAAACAGAAGTCCCTCCCTACTTGTCCAGTGTGAACACCATGGACTAAATCTGTGTTCAAGAACCTGCGTTTGGTGCGTTCTTGAACATGCAGGTGTGTCCACAGCTTTTGGGAACTTTGAATGTGGAAACTTTGTAAGAAAATATAGAGTTGATGGAAAGACAAAAGGTAGAAATCCAGTGTTTTAAAGATAAGATGTAGAGAGAGTAAGACTTATATATTCCATCTACATGTGAATTTTGCTACCAGAAGAAAGAACACAGAGGACTTACATCAACATAAAGAAGGCCTTTAAAGCTCCTCCTGCTCTCACTTTAGCTCCTCTTATTTGCTATACTAATTCCCACATTTCAGACCCTCGTAAGACTACAGGTTAGACTACATCCTGGAGGAGCAATGTCTACCCTCCTGGACTGTTTCGAATGCAGTCAGCACATTTTTACAGAGGAGTGTGCTCTAACTACAGTCCCTTTCATAAAAAAACAGAAACTTTCTCATGCCAAACCATTTCTAAAGCAAGCAAGTGTTCATGTAAAAATCCCTTCCAGCAATTCTTTAACAATTCATCTATTAATTTCTTGACATTAAAAGAAATATATACAAATTTTGCCCAGACTTTCAGTAAGCTCTTTGTTAAACAAAACATCCCATTGATGCAGATTAGACTTCAGAGTGAAGAGCTGCTGGTGAGGCAGACATCAGTCCTCTAGGTGGCAGTAGAGACATGAAATAACATTATGAACATGACAGCAGGTACTCAATGAAGACAGAACATTTAAAAAATGCAAGCTACATTTTTGTATGAAACCCCCTGATTATCTAAAAAAATAAAAAAAAGATTCCCAGTTAACTAAACTTTTTTCAAAATGATCTTTTTGCACAAAGTCTGGTATTAAAATAGTTTACAAGGTGGTTATAAAAGCAGCCGATCTATTTACACAGCTGTCTGCTAATGGACCACACTGGTTCTAGTTAACATAGACACAGCAGTAAAGTGAAAGGATCTATCTTTATAACTGTTTTTGTGGCAATGATGCATATCTATCCTTTTACTGCAGCACCAGCTTCTCATATTTTTCATTGGACTACACAGTAATTCCACAATGGCTTGGAAACGTCACAAAGAACACAATTCTGAGTATGAAATGTTGTCATTTTTTTTCACAAAAATCACAGCAATTGAGATGAAAAGTTTATATGTCTTATAACAAATATCAAATGTGTAGAGACAAAATTAAAATGCATACAGTAAATCCAAAAATAAAGCAAAGTCAAAGTGAAAAAAAAATCAATGATTTATTCCGCAGTGTTTCACAATAATGTGTTATAATTACGGTTGTAAACCAAATATTTCAAAGGTAAAACCTTTTTGAAAAATGTATGCTAAATTGTGAATTAAAACTATTTCCATGGTGCGTCAGTGTCATTCTTATTTTATTGTAAACAGCCAATGTGATTGGAAAACTTACAAGTGAGCTCAGAAACTTAGAAGGTAAAATTAAAAAAATAGAGATGTAAATGTTTCTTTTTAGGTCTTATTGGTAAAACCATTGACTGTAGAATCTCTGGAGATATCAACCCTCCCGTCTCATGTTCCAAATAAAAGTAGACAGGACCTAAGAAGGTCAAAACCCCATAGACTTCTGTTGAGAAAAAGACAATTATTACTCAGTCATTTTAATTTTTTTTTATGTATTTTTTTTTTCTTCATTTCAAGATATTCAAGTTATAAACTGACCAATCAGATGCCTCCGTAAAAGCATGTGGGTCCCGCTAGCCCCAACTCAAACGTTTGATTGACAGCTTCTCCCTCTTTCAGTGGAAGGGGTGTGGACTGGGAACAAGCTCACTCATGATTGGTGACTGTAGCTCCACTAAAAACGTGACTCAGATCGACTCGGACCAATCACTGTCGACGGGTTACAAGATGGCGGCAGACGATCAGGAAGTGACTGAGAAGGCTCTGGCCAGATTTTGCGAGGACCAGAGGTAAGGCGTTAAAACCACCACTGCTCCCTCTCTAGTGCTCAGTGTAATTTATTTGAAAAAAAAAAAATAGACTCTTTTTCCCTGATCTCATACTCACAAGCCAAGTCACAAACAAATTTAATGAGATGAAGTTGGTGGAAGACACTTAAGTGCCAAATCAAACTAACAAGACTCCTGTGGCACCAATTGATTTCTGAGAATAAATATAAGTTTGTTCTTTTAAAAAAACATTATAAACAAGTCCTCCTACAACAAATTTCAGAATAAAAGTATTTTGTTTGTCACAAGGTCAAGTTGATTGCAACATTGTTAATTAAGGCAATCTTAGGCAAAGCACATCTGAGGAGGAATCATTATTAATAAATCAAGTTTCAAATTGATTCTTGTTTTTCTTTACCTTCATATTTTTTTATTATTATTCCTTACCTATGATACATATCCAGTGGGCATGCATGCATGCAGACAAACAAATTACACTAATCCGATTACAACTTCTTAACAAGAGTCCACATCCAAACTGCAGCAGAAGACAGTGATGGATTACGGCCGGTCTTTAATGAATCATCAGGAGAGATTAGACTGTCACGATTTGCTTCAGGCTGGGGGGTCAGTTACTGTAAAAACCTAATTAACATTACATTGTGAGCAGATGAGACAATTATCCAGAGCTGGTAAGTAAACCTGAACTTTGAAATTTTTTCTCTTTCACTTCACTGAGTGATTTTTCTGAAGTTTTCTTACTTTTTTTTAACTCTCTTTTATTCAAACAGCTGATGTGGCTCCAACTACAGTTGATGACCCATTTTTCTAAACGCCGCTGGGCCTTTCCTTCATGTAGCAAAGAGCAGAAAGCTTCTCTGTTGGCTTCATTTCTTACATTCTTTCTGACATAAACTTCAGGGTTTTTTTCTTGCTGTGCAGAGTCAATATGTAAATATTTTTGGAACTTATAAATTGAGACCAGTGAGATCAGAAAGCAGATGATGATAAACAAGAAGAAAAGAAATGGTCTGGTGCAGTGGGGTGGGGGGGTTGTATATGTGTGAGGAGCTTTTATCACTCATGGAGTTGTGCAATATGGCCTGAGGCAGTGCACCCACTGCGGTTTCTCCCTGAATTCTTTCATCTCTGAACGCTTTCATGAATGCATGCTAGTCTGGTGTTTGGCTTTTGAGCATCAGCTTACATGCAGCATGTCAAAGAAGCAGCTCAGTCTGTTTGACAGTCTCTGATGAAACTGATGGATTGGAGTTTGTCGTTTGCACATGCAATCGCGGGATCTTAATGCTTTACGTGTTTTTGAATCGAAGACATCGTTAGCAAAAGGTCAGGAAAGTGGTTTTCGGGAGGAAACATCTTGATAACATTTTTATGGTTGATTTTTTTCTTAAAACACTTGTGGAAACAGTTATAATTAATTGTACTTTTTTTTAATAAAAAAAGGAACGAAAACTTTCGTTTTATTATTTAATTTCGGCTCTAAAATATAAATTAGCAAAGATACCACTGAAGAGATCAGTTTTAATTCGATAAGATTTGGAAGTGGATGAACGTTGTTCCCAAATACTGCTTATCCTTAAAAGAACGATTTCACTTCCTCCAACCAAAAACTTTTTATGGCAAACAGTTGTAATCTATATTTGCTTTTTGGACTAATTAGGACCAATTAGAACAATTAAATGTCGGATTTCTGGACTAAACATAATTTATTCACAGTAAAACAACATGGGGTGGCAGATTTATAAAAAAAAAGTTATTTTACATATATTTAAATAAATAAAAAATGTTAAATGACTAAAGATTGCTATAATTTAAGCAACTGTGATTGCCACACTGGCCCATAAAAGTAACCTACAGGTCATAGTGAACTTTTTTTGGAGTATTCTCTTAAACTGTCAAGAACCACAAGACCTAAAATGCAGGACTGTGGCAGGAACTTAAAAGTTTTAAAACTTAAACTTAAACATTAATTAACTTAGAAACAAGGAGAACACAAAAAGGTGACAAAGCAGACAAGTTGACCAACATGAACCGACAAACTAGACATTAAATATACTCACAAATCATGTTTTTGGTGTTCTTGTGGCATTTTTCTCATAAAGGGATAACAGAAAAATAAAATTAAGATTAAAATAGCATTTTTGATTAGTTATTTATTTGAGTCTTAGTAAATCAGTAGCGGACAAAAATACTGTTGGAAAATGCTTGTAGGTGCTCTATTCAGTTCTGATGCATCCACTTGTAGACGACTAGATCCGTGTATGGCTTCGTTTTCCTCATCTGACCTGGCTCAAAACTGGATGGATGATGGGAAATGACAGCAGGCTTACTCCCCACCAACAACTTCGAGGCAAATTTCTGACGAACTTCTGCCTCTCTGCAGAAACTTTGTCCTAGAAAGCGACACAGGTTTTTTGATTTTGCCTAAAACTTGGCACAATCCTAATTAAAAGACCACTGGAACCGCTTTTAAAATAGATCAAAAGATGATTGTCTTTAAATATACTGAGGAAAATTAACTCAACATCTTGGACATAATTTGGCTGGAATTCAGGAGCTGGATTTCCAGAAACTGAACATGTACCAAACAAAACTGCACAGTCCTGCTCACATAAACTGAGGAAACATTTCTCTCACTCGGTCAGAACGACATTCGTGTCTGGGTCAAAGAAAAAAGCAAAGAGACAAACAGAAAAACCTGAAGCATCAGTTCTGAGACAAAATCAATAACTCCAATAATAACATACAAGATCTTAGGCAACGAAAAAAGGAGACAGTTAATGAAAATGTAATTCTGTTGAGGTTTGGCAGTAAATGAGACTAAACAACGAGGATGACTAATCAATAGGTCAGTTGTACGATGGTGACTCTATTTATGATTTTGATTCTAGACTTATTATCAATAACACAACAAATCTATTTCTTCTAATACTTGCTGTTTACACTTTACAGATATTTAGACTCTAATATCAACAGGGTCAGACTGATCAGTTCACTGCAGGGACACCGAGTCGAGCGCACGACACGGATCAATGCAGCATTGATTTGTGTTCAAGACCAATTTTGAAACAGTGAACATGCAGATTTGTGGACGTGTGGGCCCCACTGCACATGTTCTAGTAACACAGCCTGAGACTGAAGCTCAATTTAAATGTGAACAAGTTAAAATAAAAATAAGCCAGGAGTTTGTAGTTTTTCCTTGTGGCAGTTTTGGTGTTCAATGGAGAGGGACTGTGGTAACTTCATCAAAGTAAGGTCATCCACCAACTGGGGCAGACTGCGTCACCAGTTTGGTTAAAAGGTCAAAACAACAGAGTCTTAAAGGTTAAA
This sequence comes from Oryzias melastigma, assembly GCF_002922805.2. Taxonomy (NCBI): domain Eukaryota; kingdom Metazoa; phylum Chordata; class Actinopteri; order Beloniformes; family Adrianichthyidae; genus Oryzias; species Oryzias melastigma. The sequence goes on from NC_050517.1 coordinate 22,954,805, forward strand.
GTCCCGCAGCAACAGAGAAACGGAGTGACCCTTTGCTTTTGTGCTCTTTTAAATAAAGCTTTACCGTCTTATTTCGTAAACCCATTCATGCTCCGTCATCCACTCGACTGCCTGCAGCTTTGTAACGCAGGAGTATATGATGTGTTTATGCTGCGGAGGCCAGTGCTCTCCAGGGTCCTGAAACAAACATCTCTATCTCTCTCAGACTCTTGTTTATTCAAACCTGCAACCATCGCTTTAGGGATTCATCTCAACAGTGACTAATAGCCCTCACAACCCCTCCCCGCTTCGCCTGTCTGTCTTCCAGCCGCAAAAATACACACACAGTCACTGGTTCTTGTCAGAGGAGGAGCGGCGTCGGCGCCTGCTTAGTTTCTGCTCCTCTTTTCATATCGGCACGCAAACTAAAGTGGGGGTAACATGGAGCAAACGGAAGGAGTTCATCTGAGGCGAGGTAAAGTAACGGTTCTCTGCACACTTCAAGTCAACTGAGACAGGTAAGAGCAATTTGATACAAACTTTCACCCAAAAATGTTTTGTTTTTAATGTCAACTAAAGTGTTTTTTTTTTTTCAAAAATAGGACCTAAAGTAATGAAAAACAAAATCTTTGACGTTAAAATGCATCTAAATTAAACTGTATGTGAAGAAACACAAATAATAATGTAAAATATTTAATCCCTTTTTGGTATATTTTATAGAAAACTGTTCCCAAAAGGTTTTAGTGAGAAGACCTTCAGCTCCACAAATTCTCCAAAGAACCTCCCAAAACACATAGGAGACAGTTTGTGTTTGTGACATTCATTCTAACTACTTGTGCAAATTAAAAAACACTTCAATTGAATTATATTTTTAACAAATCCCCTGGTTTTAATCAGGTTTTTACCATGTTTTTACACTTGTGTGGTGGATCTTTTCCAATCCTGTTTTGCAGATCCAGATTCTTTTTTCTTCTGCTTGTTGCACCAATGTGTGACTCCAAATCTCAGACTGATGTGAAATTTCCCACTCTTCACATTCAGGCTGCAGTTCCCTGAAATGACAATAAACCTGCATCCACAGGTGGAGCAGGCAGCCTTCTCCATAAAGTGCAGCATTAAAACATTTTAGTGACATATTTCATAGCAAATTGTGAAGTGTTCTTTATGGTTCTCTAACATACAGTGACTGTGGTTGCTCCTCATTCTATTATACATGTCAAACGCTGTAACAATAAAGACCTTTATGAGATTCAGATCTCTGAACTGTAAACTGCAACCCTTTGATCCTTGTTGGCGTTGAATCCTCCTTTTGATGGGAGCTGCATGCTTCCTATATTGCCTGCAGTCTTAAACGTGTTCCCGGTTTCTGCAAACAGGGTTATCAATCTTCCGTATGTTATAAAAAAAAAAAAAAAAAAAAAGACGCTGTGTCATCACAGTAAAGTTTTCCCCTCAGTGATTCCTTAGAGCTGAGATGATGCATGTAGCTCCCCACATCCTTTTACAGGTACAGCTGCAGCAGACAGCATCTGCTGGATTTAATTACTATGTTTGTGTGCCTGTCAAAGAAACACGGTTGACTCTGTCCAGTTTTCCCTGATTACCAATTAGGGAGACCCAGTAATGGAAGTCCTTCATTTTTCTAAATGGAAAAGAGACACGATGGCTAACTGCTGTGAGGCTTTTAACAACTGTTGTTCAAAACTCAAATTACTGTGATTAGAACAGCAGCACTTTAAAATTAATGAGAACGTATTTTTTACATGTTAGACACGTACTGTTAAAAAAAAAAGAGCTAAAGAGAAGAGCTGTCGGAGAGGACTGGCAATTTTCCATTTAGGTTTTAATTGTTTAATTGAATTCTTGCTTTTCTGTTCAATGTGTTTTGATTTATCTTATGACTCCTGGATTTGGGTCCTGAATACCTGACGACTTCAGCATTGAAATACATGTGTTAGACTCAGTTTTTTGTAGTTCAACCAAACATGCTCTTTTAAAAGTGGTGTTACACTTAAAAGAAACAAACAATTCACGTTGCTTTTTAGAGAAACGGTTGAAGGACAAATAAAAATTGTGTTTTTCTGTAATTTTAACAAGCTTTTGTGTTTTTTTTTTCTTATATTGAGGATTTGTATAAAGAAGATTATGATTAAATATTGTATTTCTGAGTAGTCATTTATTGAAATTATTGTAAATCAGGAGCTGACAATAAAATGCAGTTTGAAAAAGCTTGTTGCTGTGATGTAGATGCTAAAATCGGGAGGCTAAAAGCTCCCTTCTGATGCATCCACATGCAATCCTTTTTTTCATCGCCAGAGCTCAAAATCTTGCTCAAAACTGTACGGCTGGATAGCTCCAATATTGCTCACCATTTTTCTTGCACCGGTAATGCTAGCTTGGGGTTGTGAGGAGCTGTAAGCTAGCAGGAGAGAGTGTAAATAAAGGGATGATGGGAAGCGAGGCTTGGCTTACAATTCAGCGGTGAATTACTAATGAACTACTGCCACTCTGCAGAAATAATGTTTTTTTTTTATTTTGGCTAAAAACTGAATAATTATGATTAAAATACCACTGAGAACAATTTTAAAACAGATCAAAAGATTACTGGAGTGAGATTTTGCTTTTTACTTGCATGGAGGTAAGTTAGGCTTTTTTCAGTTTAAAATCAACTTTTTTTTTAATTTATGGCTCATTTTGCTAACAATATATTACATTGTAATTTCACAAAGTTCCTTTTTTCTCATACTAATATCTTTACTTTGACCCAAACCTGATTTAAAGTCTCAGTCCTAAGCCATAATAACCTGTTCGCTGGGAAACATGTCCTGTAGATGTTTCTGCGTCCTCAAACATGAACACATCTGCTGCTCTTACATTGATTTTGTCAGCATGATGTTGTCAGATGAACATCTACGCTAAACGCAGATGCTCACAGGGGGCCGCTTCTTTCATCTGCGACTGAAAAAGCTCAGAATGGGTCGTTGATGAGTAAGTGATGGAGCTGCAGCTGCTGTAATGAGGTTTCGTCTTGCTGTAAGAGCAGGAAGGAACCGTCTCTCAGGTCCAGTATGATTTTATCAGGAGCACTAATAGAGTCACTCATGGTTTAAGCAGTAAACAACAACCCACATTGACTCAACCAATATTGATTTTCTGATCAGAATGCATGATGTAATCTCATTAGTTTGCTGCCAATCTATTTTGTTTAGTTATTTTTAAAGAAAACTGGAGACCCAACGGGAGACTGAAGAGGACTGCTGAAAACGGAGTCTGTTTTGCAGATGCTGTTATCTGTGACACCTAAAAGTTTTACAAGAGCTCGTAATGGAGTGTGGGTGGCCGCAGTGAAACTCTATGTGGTCTCTCTGTTAAACAGCTTATTCGGAGAGGCAGCAGTTTCAGTGCCAGAGGGGAAAGAAAGTCTGCTTTTCTTTGTTTATCTCATCGAGACATTCTTCTGAACACACTTCCTCTGTCCCCTTACAGAATTTGTCCTGCTTCGCATCAAAAACAACTTTATTTTATCCTAAAGTTTATTTGAAATTGTCTTCAGAGAAAGCACGAGCGGACATACCATTTAAAGGAGGAATCATCCTTAAAGACCCGCTCCAACAAAATGTGTTTTTAAAAAGCTCTTGCAGCATAAATAAAGAAAATTAAGCTTAAAATTGGATTTCTGAGTATTTCTACATTCAAATCATTGTGAATCAGGAAGAGACAAACACATTTTGTTTGAAAAATATCATATTAGTGAGAGAAAATATCGGGGCTTAATGCTCCGTTTCATCCTAATGCATTCACTTGTAGATCCAAAAATGTCATGTATGCAGAAATTAAATTCTAGAAAATAATAAGTTGTTTGATTTTGCCCAAAACTGTAAAGTCATAATAAAAAATTAAATTAAAAAATAAAAAGATGGTTTGAATGGGTCTTTAATGTCATAAGTTTCCTGTTGCTTTGTGGCCTAAAAGCGTCACCAAACATGTTGATAAATTCTCCAAAATCTTCGATACATTGTGGGTTAAGTGCACACATACGGAAGCTTGACAAACACATTATGAGGTGACAAAAACAAGAACACATCACTTCAAAAACAGATTTGCCCATTTGGACTTGCTATTCTCGAGGTAAACACCGTTCCACAGCCTTCTTTTACTTCACACCTGTCCATTCGGCCCACCTGAGGTTTGCTTTTTGCCTCTAATACCTGGTGAACGTTTCACGAGCTAAGATTAAACACAAGATTAACCCTTTTTATGAAAAAGATGTTCCATCTAGTATCAAAGAAAGACCCTGAAGGGCTGACTCTTTACAAATAATTTCTGTTGACAGAAAACGCCCAGACATGACTCAACCCTGAAGGTTGCTGCGAACGGAGATCAGACAGGATGGATGCTCTGAATTCATCCAACATCACTGACATCAGTAGTGATGAAAGCCCAGGCCTGTTTTCTGGAAGCCCGTACTCCACGGTGGAACTGGTGCTCATCATCGTGGTGGCATGCTCCCTGAGTCTGATCACTATCATTGGAAACATCCTGGTCATGCTCTCCATAAAGGTTTGACTTCTCCTTCTTAATTACTCAGATTAAGATTCAAATGTCTGAAATATTTACTTAAACTTAAAGACCCACTCTGTTGAAAATTATGTTTTTTTTGTACATATATTTATGGGATTTTCAGATGATGGAGAACATATTTAAAGAAACTTAAGCGAAAAATAGCATTTCTGAGTATTTATTTAATTCAAATAGAAGAAAAAAGGACATTTGAAATTTTAGGTGGGGCATAGGACCAAAACATGAACCAGAACATTTTAAAATAGATCAAAAGATGATCGGAGAGGGACTCTAAAGGTTAGAACCTCACACAAGAAGGAATAGGAATATACTTTCCATCAAACTCATTTTGACAGCTGACCTTTGACCCTACACCATCCATTAAACTAATTTGACAGGCAACAGATGGCTTTATATTTATTTCATATAACATTTATAATATTAAACCATCTGTCACCTGTCAAAATGAGTTTAATGGAAATTATATTCCTATTCTCTCTCACATGGTTATGTGTGATGCACAAAAAAAGAATAGGGTCTAACTGGTTCCTTTGTTTCTTAAAAGGTGAACCGAAACTTGCAGACCGTCAACAACTACTTCCTGTTCAGCCTGGCGTGTGCAGACCTCATCATTGGCGTCTGCTCCATGAACCTCTACACCGTCTATATCGTCATTGGTTACTGGCCCCTGGGAGCAGTGGTGTGTGACCTGTGGCTGGCTGTCGATTATGTCGTCAGTAACGCCTCCGTCATGAACCTTCTCATCATAAGCTTCGACCGTTACTTCTGCGTCACCAAACCCCTCAGCTATCCCGCACGCCGCAGCACCAAGATGGCCGGCCTGATGATTGCAGCAGCTTGGGTCTTGTCCTTCATCCTGTGGGCTCCCGCCATTCTGTTCTGGCAGTTCATCGTGGGCGGAAGAACGGTGCCTCCAGATGAGTGCTACATCCAGTTCTTCTCCAACCCCGCGGTGACTTTTGGGACAGCCATCGCTGCTTTTTACCTACCGGTGGCCATCATGATCTACCTTTACTGGCGCATCTCCAGGGCCAGCCGTAGTCGCATGAGAAGGGACAGCAGGAAGACATCAGGTACCAGTCTGGCAGAAGCTCACTCCAACAGCCAGGAGGAAGGCTGTGAAAACAACTGTGTGGCAACAAAACAAGATCAGGAGGGATCTGGAGATGGGAAGGAAGTACTCCAGCAGCAAAACGGAGACTGTCCACGGAGAGATGTGGACCAAGACACCATATCAGACATCATTCAGGCTCCTGCATCTAAAGACACTGAAGGGCCTGTTTCATCACGGAAAAGCTCGAATGATGGAAAAACTCAAACTCAGGTCTCCCTGCAGAACTCAGCAATTGACAGACAAAGCATGGTTGCAAGGACTCTATTATTGGTAAGTCTGGTTTATGATTTACAACAAAATTACACCAATTATATATGTATCATTTGTTTTAAAAGTAGTAAAAAAGCCAGCAGATCATCCACTTTATTTCATACTGAATACATCAATATTTAACAATAGCTTTAATACAAGCATCTCCAAAGTTCAGCCTGCAGGCTCAATTCATTAAATCAATCCAATGCTGGCCTGAGCACTTTCTAAAAACGGTGTATATTTCTTGATTGTGGTTGGATAAATCCCGGTTTCATATTCACTATGAAGACGTACTGCCCGACGAACCATGCTGCCTACGGCAGGCTAACTTGGCATGAAACTTGTGAAAAATTGACGATAATTTTGGTAAAACATATTTAGACATTTTTTCAATGGGAAGAAAGGAAAAGTAAGAAAGTGCAATAATTTGCGTAACATTGTTCATTTAAATTTAATCAAAATAGTTAAAAGAATGTCAGGATTTTAACCCCAGACAGTAATTTGAATTTCTAAATATTTATAGCAAGCACTTCCCTAAACACACACTAACCAAGACTGTGACTTTAAAATTTGAGGCTGACAATAAACTGTAGCACCATCCATCCATCTGTTCGTCTGACCGTCCATCCTTCTATTCATCTATCCAACCTGTCTGTCCATCCATCTGTTCATCCATTCATTTCTTTATTTTTTTATTTAACCATTATTCAACCAGAAAAAAAATCCCATTGAGATCCACTGATCTTTTTCAAGGGAATCCTGGTAAAGAGACAAAAATTACACATGCCCAAGACATGTTATAGAATACACTAAAAAAATAAATAAATATAATGAAATAAAACAGAATAAAATAAAAACTAATTCATCAACTAATTAAATTTATTAAAAACAGCCACAGGTTAGTAATTTCATTCATCCATCCATCCAGCCATCCACAATGCTGCTGGAGCCTATCCTAGGCACAATTGGGCAAAGTACCTGCCCAGGGGGTGACCGTCACCAGTCTGCTGCAAGGCCAACATCATATTTTCTTAGAATTAATTCATATGGAGACCTGTCCCTACTCACAGATGTCTGCAGTGTTTTTTAAGTGTTTTTTTTTTTTTTTTGTTTGTTTAAACCTTCTGGGCCATCTGTCATTTCCTCCTTTTCCTTGGATAACTAGGAAAAGTTTTTTTTTTTTTTTACTTCATTTTTTTGGTATGAATTATGTCCTATTCAGCCCTTTGTATTTGCTCTATTTGTTTCTCGTTTTGAGTTTTTTTTTTTATTTCATCCAGAGTTTCCTATCAGATTCACAAAGGATTTTATTTTATTTTTTTCTGAACTCATTCACTGTCTTTCAGTTCCCTGTGTTACTTTTCCTGTGATCATGAACTGTAAAATAACACATACTTCTAAAACATTTGACATAATTCCAATCTGTACAAGGAAAAGCAATAAGACTGTTGACTGGAATTTTGGGTTGTAAAATCTTTACAGCATCAAAAGGGAATCATTTCCAGAGATACATTTTATTCATGTTAATTCAATTTAGGTGAATTGGTTTTCAAAACAACCTAAGTTAAAATATTCCTCTATGTTTTGCACTAATATATCCATTTCTTTTTTGTGTTTATATTGTCTAACTATCGTTTTGTCCCTTGCAAAAGCACAAGAAAAAATTCAAAATATAAAAAAGTGCACAAATAGCCAAGAATAACAATCTGTAGTTTTTTATTTTTTATCGCATTTTTTTGTCATCTCAAAAATATGACACTACCTGACCTCTTCTCTTGTTTCATCATCAGGTAACAAAGCGCGCTGTGAGTGAAAGTGTGGTTGCAAAGTGGAAGAGGAAAGGCCACTCCTCCAGAGAGAGGAAAGTGACGCGCACCATCATGGCCATCCTCGTGGCCTTCGTGGCCACGTGGACGCCGTACAACGTGATGGTCCTGATCAACACCTTCTGCTCCGTCTGCATCCCAAACTCCCTTTGGACCATTGGCTACTGGCTCTGCTACATCAACAGCACGGTCAACCCCGCCTGCTACGCCCTCTGCAACACCACCTTCAAGAACACCTTCAAGCACCTTCTCCTGTGTCAGTACAAGAACATTCGAGGACGATGAGGCAGAAAAAACACAAAACATTTCTGTTTTACTTGTTTTTATTTATTTTCTGCATAATTTCACCTCTGGTCTCCTTGGAGAAGTAAATGCTGGAATACTGGAGAAAAGTAGAATCTCATATTTAGGAGGAACGTTTGAGATCTACCATGGAGAACAGAAACAAGCCTAACTGTGATTTTTAAGAGATCTTGGCACATCTGGTCCTGAGGGATTTTTCACACTTGGAGAAGTGACTATGTTCCATGGGATGTCCTGTACAGGGATGTCAGACTCCAGGCCATGAAGGCCACCATCCTGTAGGTTTTTCAGAAACAGGTATGTTTTACCAATAAGATGCTACACTGACAGATTAGTTGGAAAACTCATCCAAGGCCTGAAGTTTGACACTTGTGGTGTACGGTGGGAGCCATTTTTGTCCTTGTTCCGGTTTTTGGTTCATGGCCAAGAGTGGGTCAGACTTTTATCTAGACTTTACCAGGTTTGCCAAACAATGGAAGGGATTGGCTTTGGCAGACTCAGGATCTGGTCAACTCTTCATGGATGATACAGTCCCTCTGACCTTCTGGAGCCAGAACCTCCAGCTTCAGGATGAGAAGTTTCATCTACAACTCTGGAGCAGTGGAATACTCTCTCTGGGTTAGAAGTGAATCACTTTCCCACTTGGTAGAGTCAAAAATTCTATTCACAAAAAATGGACACAACTCGAGATCTACAGAGAGTGGAGCCAGTTTTTAAAACAATTGGGCTTTTTTGGTATAAGCACCAAATTTGGCATGAATGTAGCTCTTTCAGAAAATCATGTTAGTCATGGGAAAATCTAAGATTTAAATATATATATATATATATATATATATATATATATATATATATATATATATATATACAATTTTTGATGCTTCTCGTGCTTGTATGAAAGAGGGGTAGATTCATGCCAAATTTCAACCCAACCGGCTCCACTAGGGCGGATCGGTGCAACATCTGGAGTGCTGCACATCTACTTCCTGATGTCTGAGGATGAAGTAATGAATTTATCAGTCAATCTACACCCCTATTGTGTCCTATAGCCACAAGCTGTGGGTTGTCAGCATATAGTGGCTGATGACAGTTACAGCCGATTTAGAAAGGAGCCCTCTTCATACCAAGATCTCCTTTAGGAATACGGGAGCCACTACTCCTTCTAATCAAGAGAAGGATGTTTTCGACATCTGGCAAACGCAGATGCCTTCTTAATAAGGCATTTATGAGGCACGGACAGCCAGGAGGAAGCCTCCCAACAGACACAGGACATGCTGAAGATATCTTATCTCTCCGCTGGCCTGGGAATGCCTCCGCATCCTCCCAGAAGAGGATAGAAGGCTGCCCATGTGGAGAAAGGTTATATAAAATCCTCTTCGTCACCATTGACAGAAACTGTTTTATATTTGTACCACAATGTTAGTTTTTAATGTTGTAGTTGAAGACTTGGCATTGAAAAAGGCATTTCCTCAATTACTGATGATTTTCCTCCTGTCTGCTGCGTGAACATATGCAGAAATGTGTTAAAAATGGCTGTTAATGTGATGTTAGAGTTTAACGACTGCAGAGTAATGATAAACGTTATGTTTGAAAGAAAAGCACATTACTAAATGAGTGGAAGCCACTCCGTAAAAGAATATTAGCTAAATGATAGATGTTGAAAGTGAGTGAAATGTGAGTCCGCAGTGTGTTTTGTGTGTTTCCTGTAGATTACAATAAATCATATAAACCTGATATCTAACTTTATTGGCATCTGTGATCTTGTAAAAAATGTCCAACATCTTTGTCCATATGGTGTCATCTTCTGTGTTTTTGTGTTAATAAAAAGATTATACCTGAATTTGATGATATTCTTTAGTTTTCTTGTTTATTATAATTGCTGATAGGGCTTTTCTCAAGCTTGATCAATGCTAAAATTTGGCAAAAATCTATTTATTAGATGAGTTTGTTTTGAATCACATCAGAAGTAGCTCAAAGTACTTCGCATAATATTATTTTTCAATAGAAAACAAAAGCAGGACAAAAAATTCAAATTATAAAACATGAATAAATTAACAAACATTCAAACAAACAGATAAATAACAAAAAGTGAATAAAAAGGATGAATTCAAACAAGTAAAAACAGTACTTACATAAAATGTAACAAAAATGTATATACGTCCCTAACTTTTAGCTAAAAGCCAGATTAAAAAGGCTAGTTGAGAAAACATGAACAGTCCCTGCGGCTTCCACAGGCAAAGTCCACAAAAACTGAATTAAACCTTGACATAAATTCCGGTTCTAACAGATAGATATGACGGTTCGAGACCATAAAAACATCATACCAATAAAATAACAAAAATAGTAGAACCTAAACTCTTTATTGCCTTTTAAAGAACTAACAGCTGAAAGCCATATTAAACTGTAATTGTTAATGTAACAGAGATAAAAAGGAAAACTTTATAATTCTTTTAAAGAGGGTGCAGAGAATGTATCTTGGCAAAGTCACCTTTATAAAGATCAGAAACTCAGATTCAGGATTGAATAAAAGTCATGCGCCCTCTAGTGGATCAAAAGCATGACATTGATCCCAAGTCTTCTCAGAGATCGCAACATGTCCAGCCCATGTAGAAAATAAAACTGTATATTGAATAGATTTTTATTGTATGAATTTGATTATTTTTTGCATGTGTTAATAATTTAATCTTTTAAGCAAACAAGTTGATTTCAAAACTATTTATGGCTTGATCCTGTTGTTGGAATACTTTGCATTTATATGTTTGCATTGTTTCCATTGATTCTAGAAATGATAAAGATTTTTTTATGAATTTCATGCTAAATGTCCACCTTGACTTCATTCAGGACTGTGGACGTTCTTCACATATTTTATTTTATCTTTCTAAGGTACTACTAAAATGATAAAATTGCCACTATTTGATACTTGCAAAGATCTCAAGTCTTTAAGATATTAAACCAGGTTTAAAGTTTTTTTTTTTTACATCTTTCTGGTTTACACGTTTCCAAGCTTTTTTCAAAATCACCAAAGTCAATATAACTTTCACTCATTAAGAGCTAGGATCTCGAAAATAATCATTTTCCTCCATACACTTGACAATAGAAAAACGAAATTAAAAAAACTGTTACTTCAATTTTACGTTCAGCTTTGAGGATGTTATTTTAAAGTTCAATCCATGTTGACAAGTAAACAAAAAATAGATTTACTTCAACAGAATAAAAACTAGTTTTGGATTGTATGGAGATTTATTAATTTTTGCCAATGTGTACACTAATTGTATTCTCATTTTGTCCATCCATCCATTTTCTAGACCGCTTCATCCCATTCAGGGTCGCGGGGTGCCGGAGCCTAACCCGGCTGCTGAAGGGCGAAGGCGGGGTACACCCTGGACAGGTCGCCAGTCTGTCGCAGGGCCTCAATCACACACCCATTCACCCACACATTCACACCTAGGGGCAATTTAGAGTCACCAATTAACCTACGAAGCATGTTTTTGGACGGTGGGAGGAAGCCGGAGTCCCCGGTGAAAACCCACGCATGCACGGGGAGAACATGCAAACTCCACACAGAAAGGTCCCAGCCGGGAGTCGAACCGGGGCCTTCTCGCTGTGAGGCAAGAGCGCTAACCACTGCGCCACCGTGCAGCCCATTCTCATTTTGTTCACATTTTATTCTAAAATGAGTCATTTACACTCATTACACTAGTTTTATAGCACTAAAATCAAAATGAACAACAATTAGGTTCATAAAATCTTCAGAAATACAAATCATTTGTTTAAAACTAGCATAAACATACTCATAATTGGGCAGTATTACAATAAAACTCTCTCTAACAGTTTTTTTTTGCTTATTTTTCCCTTTTTGATGTATTGTAAGATTTATTTATATGAGATATTATAAGATGGACAGATAATTTTTCCACTGTACGGTGATTTTCCTTTTAAAGTTAGTGATCCTTTCCTTTTTTTAGGCTACCACTTTTTGCAGGAAACGTTTTTGCTTATTGGCACGAGGTCAAAACTGTGATCAACCGACAAGCAGACGACACAGCCAATATAATTTGTTTAATAGTTCAACAAGTGTTTCCCATCCTGGTTTTCAGGACAATCACTCTACCAGTATTTTCATAGATTCTAGTCTGACTGCGTTTTTGTCAAAAAGACCTGATGGATGAGTTGGTGAGTCAACAACCAATCACAAATGAACAAAAGATCCTGTTTCAGAGACAAATAGAGCCGTCGTTCTTTGTTCATCAAACACTCTTTGTCTCCAGATCAGTTTGAAGGATCAGTGAAGTCCTTTGTCTTAGTATATTTAACCTCATACAGTCCTCCTTACTAAGGAGTTCAGATTGAAAATGTTCACATGCCTGCATTAAGGTTTATTGAAGGGTACTTTCTTTAAATATTGGAAGGATGAGGTAATTTCTGACATTGGTGGAGTTTATTGTAAATATCTACTGATGCCTGTATGTTTATAATGTAACTGTGTTTATGCTCATCTTGGCTCTTTGAATTTTTCACAGTTGGAGGTTTTTTAGTGATGAAAATCATAAAACAGGAAGTTCCTCCTTTTTTAAATTTGGAAATAGAACATAATTAAACTCTTCCATGTGGCTCATGTAAAAGTGTCTGAAAACAGACTCTCTTCATTGTTGACTGTGTACACACCTCATCCAGGTCCCTTTTCTGCTTCAAGTGAATAACTGCTGCTGTTTGGGGTGAACACACACCTTGCAAGAGAAAACATCACATGAGTGTGGGTAAAAGGCAGATGGCAGACACTCCTGAGCACAAATCTAATTCGCTTTGCATCCTGTGGAGTAATGGGAGAAGAAAAGAACCAGGTGGGAGAGCTGCCCCTGCCGGACGAGTTCCCAGAACCATGTGTGGACGATGACGAGGAAAAGAGGGACAATTCTGCCGCCATGGAGGACAGCGTGGGTGAAAAGGCAGAGAAATGCAGCCCAAACGTGCTGGAGATGCTGAAGGCAGCAGAGAGCAGGAGGTCGTCTCAGGATCGGGACAAAGACAGGCCAGAGGCGGACGAGGCCGGGACAAAAGAGCCCATTGCTGAGGCTCTAAAGACTAACATGGTGAGAGGCAGACCTGCAAAGACTACAGTACTAAGAATAGTTCAGGGGCTGCAAGTTACGCCACTGCGGACGTGAATGTGCATCTACTCAGTCTGTTAATGATTTTAGCGGCACAGGATACACTTCTCTAAATATTTGACCTCCTGGGGCACTTGCTTTGTCCCTATGAGAGAAAATGGCTGAAAAAAATAAACACATAAAACTCTCAACAATCCAAGTTTCTAAATTGGCTCAACATTTAAAAATCTCTTAAATATGTCTATTAAAACCTCAAGGTGTGACAGTCAAATTCAAACAGAACTTTATTGACTCCTTTATTGACAATATTTTGTCGTGGGATCTTAAAATACAGAATTAACAAATACAAAATGTCAAATGAAAAAAAAACACATGCAAAGAGAAGTGAAAAATGCACGGATAACATTAAAAAACGGTAAATAGAGATTTTATAGATGATTTCTTGCAAAAGTGGATGTGCAGGAAGCAGTGAAGTCCAGAAAGTTTCACTTCTCCTCCTGTGATTTTCCTTTATGTAAACCAGCTTCACTTTTAGTCCTTAACCTCCTCATATTTGTTTAATTTCCTGTCTAATTAGCCTATTTTAGTTTATTTTAGACATATTGACCCAAACTAGTGATATTTAACTAACATAGAGGAACTCATTTAAATAAAAAACACCAAAAATATTATATTTTAAACTACAAGCAAAATAAAGTGCCCACAAAACAGTATAAAACAACTTCTAGAGAACAAATAGGCCTGCTAAAAATCTTAAATTGGCACATTATTTTCATATTTTAAGTATAAACAAGTTTAAGAACCCTGGTTTCTTATGCACCAGTCCATGGCTAACTGAGGCATCCAGCTGCCCCAAAACTACAACAGGACTGAGAAAAAACAAAGGCCGTATCTGAATTCTAAAGATTCTGATTGCTCACAATAATCACAAATATTACAGGTTACATTTAGTGTATTTTAGAGTATTGTGTTTAACTATTGCTATTACTCTTTTTTTAAAGTTGTGATTTAAAAATGCTGAATTGAAGACTTTAGTGGACAGAAAAATTCCACAATAACTCTAAGCCATCTCTGTGTCTCTCCGTTCTTTTGAAGCCTGTTTTTTCCACTTGGTCGGCTCTTTTCTTGCAAGGTTTTTATTCTGTCTCTCTAACACGTTCTGTCATGAATGCGCCCCTGTGTTTGCAAATCTCCTGGCCGTCTCTATCCTACACAGCCTGAGAACAGAGTGCACCATGCTGAACATAATCTCATTCATTTCAAACTCCACCCGGCCTTGAAACTCTCAGCAACATTGAGGTGTCCACTTTCTGAGAATTCACAGCTCGGAGGCCTGCGAAAAACGTTATCATTGATTCGCAGCGTGTCCTGTCACCTGTCGAGTGTGGGCGTGCTGTGACACGTCACTGTGTGAACACTTTAACTGCATTGGCTTTCTGCTTGGTTGGGTTGAGTGTCACCTTGGGAGCTCTCTGCAAGCATGAAGAAAGCATACAATCTAGCAAAAATAACTCACGACAAGGACCAGGAGACAGTGCAATCCATCTGTATAAAGGTATCTCGCTCATCTTTTTCTGTGTGGAGGTCAAGAATAGATATCAAATGTTAATATTTTCAAAGTAAATATAATTTTAGATTCACTGTGTTTACATTTATAGGGAAATTTTGTCTAGTCATTGCACAGCGAGGTTTTGAATAAGACGTGCTTTTTGATAAATGGTCGCACTTTAATTCAGCTTTCACAGCAGCTGGCTTCACTCCAAACCCTTTTTTCCTGTTAGAGACCATTAAGTTAATTTTCAGACACAGCTTAAAGTCTTTCTGCGCTAAACATTAATCGGCTTCCTGTGTCAAGTAGCCTCTGATTTGAAAGATTAAACTCAAGTGATCTTTCACGAGAACACATTTCAGAGAGCTATTATGTTCATGAGGACGTCACATTGTGCCAAAGTGCAGATTTATTTTTTACATACTGAGAAGCAACAATAAATGGAGTTGATTTGGATTTTAAATAGAAACAATTTCTTAAATTTAAATGTAGCGTTCCTTTATAATGATACCAGCAGGCCAGCTTTATGAAGATGTTGTGATGAGGATATTTTTTTTAAAAGAGAGGATTTGATTTGACTATTGTTCCCAAATGAAAGCATTCATCAGTTTGATTTCTGGCTAAATGTTAACGTGCTCTTGGGCAACACTCTACTCTGCGTTCCTGGGATGCATTCACCTGTGTTTGTGAAAGTGACATTGAATAAGAACGGATGTATTAACAGGAGCAGTAGTATTAGTTTACCTGGAGAACGGCAGTCTGAGCTGATGGAACAAACTGGAAGGAGTTGGGAGGTTTAATGACCTGAGCTCCAACACGCTCAAAAACCTGCAGTCCTGCACTTTCTTCTCGCTGCTTTTGTGTCAAATTACACTGGAGTTTGACTTACTTTTAGTACTTTATTAAACTTTAAGCAGAACTGTGAAATACCAGCACAGAAGTTTTAAAATAAAAAACAGAGATTTTAAAATATATAATAAAAATGCATTTTATTTTTCAAAGTTTTAGCAGCATTTTCTCTTTTTGCTATAATATGTAAAAGGAAATCAATAACTGGAATCTAAATAGCAATTTCTTAAATGTAGAAAACCTGGATGGTCAATAAGATGATTAACAATACAATACGACAACAATAAGATAATAGATAATTATTCATCCCAGAGAGGATTAGACAGAAACTTTTCCCACCTCCATTTGGTTTGGTTTACTTCCACATCTCCTAACAGCCAGAAAGCAGAGTTAAGGCTGTTTTCAGAAATTGAGATGCCACACAACTGCGAGACAATAGGTCACTTTTTATTTCTGCAGCAACATAAATGGACCTTTAAGAATTAAAGTGCCTATAGCATCCAGAATCAACTTTAAAGTGTATTATGTTAGATCTTCACAAAAAAAAACAACTCCAAAGTGGTATTTTGACCCATTCATGCGTCTCTGTTCATTCATCTGAAACCCTACACTCTCAATCCGCGAAAACAACCAGGTCCACACATTGTGATGTCACAAAATGGGGAACAGTCCCTTTGACGAAGGGTCTGAGCTGCCAGCACCACCCCAGGGTAACACAAACATCCACTTTCCTCGTGGATCTAGCGATGATCAGCAAAACGCTTTCACTTTAGGTTAATGTTATTTGCATGAAACACAAAGATCATGTTGGCCACATGTAATGCATCCTGCCACGATGCACAATACTCCATCTCTCACAGGTATTTTAAGTGCATTGAAGGCTAAATGTTGTTGTCAGTTGCATGTATTTAAAGTGGAGGTGAAACTCTCAGGTTGTCACTCTGTCAACCCTGATCACCTAACCCAGAAGTTTGCAACCTGTGGCTCCAGATCCACATGTGGCTGTTTTATCTCTTCATGGTGGCTCTTTGGCCAAACATGAAATAAGTCAGGGAAACTGCTGACCCAGCCATGTCCAAAGTCAGAGTCAGCAGCTCCCTGCTAAGGGCTGCCTAACCAAAACTACCTAAAGAAAACAAATAAACAAAGCCAGCAAACTAAGACTACCAACCCCAAACTAAAATAACAAAACCCAGCGGTGTAAGACTACTGAGGACTAAGAGGGGAAAAAGAACAAAAAAATAATTAAAAGAAAAATAGAATAGCATTTTTTTAAGTAAAGATTAATTAATTAGCATTTATTTAATTTCGATTTGTTAAATGTATAAATTGATGGCTTAGGTGCACACAGATGGTAAACTTTGTAGGTTTTTACATCCCTGCTAACTTGAAGATGTTTTGTTTGCTCAACTCTACCTCCAGAATGAAAAGATTTTATATGCAAAGAAAAACTTTGGTAAAAAAAAAAAATATGATCTTTTATGAGAAGCACATATGATCTCATGCTGCACAACAAGGGTTAATAGCTGTCCAGAGCTGCACTGAGATGATCCTGTTTGGCACTTTGGTAAAGTAGTTATTTGAGCTTCTGTCAAACATAAAAAGAGATTTAAAAAAGTCAAATTTTGAGAGATGCTAGGTTCTTTTAAGATTTTTTGCCTTTATTTGTGCCAAAAAATATACATGATTATTATTTATTATTTAAAAAAGGGAGTTTATGAATTTAGATCAAAATGTCTTAAAGGCTAAAGTAAGACTATCCGGCTCCTTCTAGGTTTTGACCAGTAGAAAACGAAACCAAATGGCTCTTGTACTGTTAAAGGTTGCTGACCCCTGACCTAACCTAATTTTAACCCTTTATCTGGGTCTGTAAGTTTTTAGAATATTATTTATAAAAACTTACAGATTATGTGTGAATAGTCACTTTTTTATCATTTGGTTTTCAACATGCACGTCCATCTTTGCAAAAGTTTGGAGCAAAAGGCGGAGCCTCAGAGATCGAGGCGTCTTTCTTCCGGGTAGGAAAAAAAGCTTGCTAAACGAACTCATATTTCATAAAAAATGTGTTTTTATGATGTAGGCCCTTTGAGGCTGTTACAAAAAGTGAGATGTCACACAACTTTTCCTGCAGCACCATAAATAAACCTTTTAGAAGTAATAATCGACCACAGCTCCCAAGTTACGCATTGTCCCACTCACTTGAGGACAACCATTAAGTGAGTGGTTAAGAATTTAAAGGGGCAGAACACAAAGTAAGACTTTTATCTGCTATCTCAGAGTTCCAAAGATGGATTTTTTAGAAGAACTATTTTAGAAGAAACATTGTTCAATCTTTGCAAGTTGTGGAAAATGTTTATCTTTTATTTTTGCAAACAAGATGAACTGGGTTTCTCTTACCAGCTTGTACTGCAGCTGCTAGCATGAAGGTGGAATTTCCTATTTCCTGATATAAGCATGCGAGGCAAAGAAATACCTGCTAGCTCCATTAGTCTTCTAACACCCCATAATGATTTTCTGTGGAGTTGACCACACCAGAATTCGCCAGTTTGTATAAATGAATTAACTTTATATAATTCTATAAAGTTAAAGTATATAATAGAACTATATGTCAGCAACTGGTGGTAAAGGACCCAAAAGCCTGGAGACAGAAACTCAAAGATCTAATAAATAAACTTAACTTCCCTTAGCAAAAATAAATAAATAAATAAAAAATACACCTGAAGTTTATTATATTAATTATAATTTAGCATAAGAATAAGTATAGCAAGTGCGTATTCTATAGGAAGTATAGGAAGTATACTAACTGAAAACTTCTTCAGACTAAATTGGAACATTTTAAATTTATAATACATAAATAAAAGGTACATAAGTACATAATTAACAGCTTGAGCCGGTATGACTGTGGCAGGTGTAACACAAAACAGAAGATGAAGAACCAAAAAAAACAAAACACAGAAAAACAAAACTAAAGGGCACCATCCTCACAGTACCTGTCCGTAAAGGGCAGATCCCAGATGGCCAAACACAAAACAGTGAAGAGGAAAACAAAACCAGAAAATTGTAAAGGTCCTTGCAGATTCAACAGGGGTTAGGGGTAATGTTAGAATGTGGGAGTGTCTTTGTGGGGCTGTGTGGGTGTGTGCAGCACAAGTGAATCCTCATTAAAGCTGAATGTTAGGTTTAAAGCAAGCAACCAACGAGCAGAAATGGCTAGCACACTGGATCAGCAGCATCTGCAAAGACAGGACGGGGGATGTAAGACATGGTGAGGCTGTGAAAAAGTTCAACCAAATGTTGTGTCAATTTTATCCAACAGTACTCAGAAGAGTCCTAGTTTGTGTGGGTTTATTTTCTCTGTCGTTCTGATAACTGCTGTTTTTTCTTCTTTTTTTTTTCTCTCAGCAGATCCAGTTCAATGATGAGAAACAAGAATTCAACAAACTGCCCAACAAATCGGGCCATCGCTCGATGCCCCGATCCACCTCTCAGTCATCTACAGACAGCTTCAGCTCAGGTACAATCCTTCTTCTTTGGTATAAAACTATGTTGTCAGCTCTAGTTTTCTGAACAGTATTACCCCTACAGCTAAGGGTGAATTTTTTTCTTTATCATTTTACCTTAGCTTTAAATGGAAGAAAATGTGTTGTGAATATTGTAGCTGTATGATTGTGACCATGAAAATTGTGTTTTTAACATGTTCTTGTAGCATTTTTCTCATGATGGAGACATGTATAAAATAATTTAAGATTAAAACTGCATTTCTGAGTATGTCTTTATTCAAATCAGGATGAAAACCTACATATTGAAAAAACTTTGGTTTGTGGTGCAATAACTGTCATGGACAGACTTAAGTTTTCATGCTCCACTACAATTATTAAGCATCCATTTGGAGTCAAATAGATCCATTGAGATCCATTTTTCCCATCTGAACTGTGTAGCTGAATATCTCTGATATTCCTCGCTAACGTTAGCTTGGACTTATTAAGTGCTGCAAGCTAGCAGGAGAGAGTGTAAACAAAGGGATGATGGGAAATCAGCAGAGGCTAATTTCCATGCTAAAAGTCCCACCTACTATTCAGAGGTGAATTACTAATGAGTTCCTGCTCCTTTGTAGAAAATATGTCTTAAGAAACCTTTTTTTATTATTATTTTAGCCAAAAACTGCATAATAATAATTAGATGACCATTAGGAACCATTTTACAATAGAAAAATATAGTTGGATTGGGAATTGTAGATAGAGTTCATCGAGGTATTCATAGAAGATCTCATTCCTGCAATCAACAAAAACGAATGATTTTTGTTCACAAAATCTTCTTTGATATGTTTGTCATCCTTAATTTAGCTTTAAGTTTTCATTATTCATAGACTTTGTTGTCAGATCAAAATGTTAGAATAGATTCAAAATGGTGATCATGAGGTTTTGTGTTGATCTGTGCCTGACAGTCTCAAACATTTTGTCTTGTCTTTTTATTGCAGTGAGCAATGAGAGCTCTGAAGACGAACTGTCACCACAAAACAAACAGCAGAAGAACTCCAAAGGCTTCAGTGACTTCTGCATTAAAAACATCAAACAAGCTGATTTTGGTCGCAAAGAAATAGAGATTGCCCAACAAGGTAAGAAATGGTGTGTGTGTTTTTTGACAGAGGGGATATCTTTGAATATATATTGTTTTAAAAAAGAAGAGAAAACTAAAATTTTTCTTGCTTGGATGTTTGGATCTGTTTCTAGAAATGTCTGCATTGATGATTTTGAGGAAAAAAACGGGGGGAGAGAAACCTCTGGCTGGAGCGAATGTTGTGGGGTGTACACACATCACTGCACAGACGGCGGTCAGTACAAAATAATCATTACATTTACGTGTCCAGGTACTTCAGTTGACAAAGAGCTATTAAGCTTTAATCTGTAACATTTTCAGCATTTCATTTTTTTAAATAATTTTTACTGTAAAACTCGTAAAAATACAATACAAAGTGCTAAGAATGTATCCGTGTCTTTACATTCTGAGGCAGGTCTTGATTGAAACTCTGGCAGCTTTAGGAGCTCAGTGTCGCTGGTCTGCCTGCAACATTTTCTCCACCCAGAACGCTGTCGCCGCCGCTCTGGCTGAAGGTGGTAAGTCACTGTGCTGCTATCTCCATCTGACTCATCAACTTGAGTTCACCTCCTAAACCTCTTTCTCTTACAGGAATCTCAGTGTTTGCCTGGAAAGGGGAATCGGAGGATGACTTCTGGTGGTGTATTGACCAGTGTGTTGCTGCTGATGGATGGCAACCCAACTTGGTGGGTTGATGGGAGAGCAAAAACAACAAAAGTTGGAAAATTTTCAAAGCTTTTGTCTTTAATTCCAAATAATTTTTAAATAATTTGGGAATTGGTAGTGATTTATTTCAATCAAAACAAATTAAAGGAAAATGTATGCCTGATTTTATTATTATATGTATATGAAACTTAGGGGAATTAGTCATGATTTGTTTGGAAATGTTAAAAAAATGAAACAGTAAAAGAAGATAAAGAAACACTTACACACGCATATATATATATATATATATATATATATATATATATATATATATATATATATATATACATGCTGTATACATAAAAAACATGTTTTAAAAAAAATGCTTTATTAAAGGGCTCTGCAGAGATCCTGCAAGCCACACATCAATTAATAAAAAATAATAAACTGTAAATCAAACAAAGAAGCTTCCAAACATTTGTAAAGTTTTAAACATTCAGATTTTCTGTTGAAATCCATTAAACTTTTTACAATTTAGTTGCTGCTTCAATTTAGATCTGCCACTGAACACGGTGTTCACTTGCTGGACTGCATGCTCACTTCAACTTCAATTTCATAAAATTTTCAAGATTAACAATTTACAAGATTTACAGTGTAAATTTACAAAAAAAAAAAAAAAACCTGTAATGTTACTTTGTTTTTTTGTGGCCCTAATAGTTTGTCGTAAAAAACAGACTAATACTGCTAAAACTAATGCTGCTTTGACTATGCTTAACACCAGCACTGTTAGCAGCACACACAAAAATACAAACCCACACCGCTACATGTTAGCATATTCATAATAACAGCCTTGTTAGCAAGTCTTAAAGAAAACAGACTGATACCATTAAAACAAACGTTACTGTGACTACACTCCCAACCTTGTTATTAAACAAGTAAAAAAAAAACTATTATCTGACACCGCTAACTATTAGCTGTTAGCTTATGCACAGTAACGCTAAACCTTGTTTGAAATCTTTAAAAACAGACTGAATCATCTAAAACAAAAATTGCTGTGACTACCTAACTTCCATGTTAGTAACGTGGAAAACAACAGTCCAACATATTCACTCTTAACACTCAATCTTGTTTGCAGTTTGTAAAAAAACTAGGGCTGTGAACATTACCGCATTAACACACGCGATTGATCAAACAGAATTAACACGTTAATATTCATTTAAGCTTCCACGGCGTGTTTTTGTTCAGAAGCTGCATATTGTCATAAAGTTTACCTAGTAAAACATTGTGATTATTAGTGATTAATCACAACACAAAAGTGTGATTAATCTATTTTTATTTTAATTGATTGACAGCCTTAATTAAAAAGAAATGTTCTGTTTTGCGTTTGATTTTATATTGGGATTATTCGCGAATAATAAGTGGTCGGCAAGTACTGTACCAAAAAATTAAGTTAATTGTAATTAATGGCAATTAATTTTTTCCCAAGTTTGCGATTAATTAGTTAATATTTTTTAATCGATTCCCGGCTCTAAAAAACACAATCTGCTACATGCTAGCATATTCACAATGACACTTGATCTTGTTTGCAACTTGTAAAAAAAAAAAAGCTAATTTCTGCAGTTCACTACTCGTCAGTGACTAATCGCTCTGTTATTTTTTATTTTTTTTAAATTAAGGTTTCAAGTGCACCTTTTACTGCGACAAATACTGTATCTGTGAATGAAATTGCTCCACTCAGCCTAACTGTGAACACAGCCTACTCTCCACAACTTTGACTCTTGTCAGATTCTGGATGACGGAGGAGACATGACCCACTGGATCTATAAAAAGCATCCGTCTTCGTTTAAGAAGTTGAAAGGCATTGTGGAGGAAAGTGTGACGGGAGTATATCGGTAAGTTCTTCACAAAAAGCCCAAATCGTGACATTGGAAGTCATACTCATTCTGTTGTGTCTCTGTGTTTCAGGTTGTACCAGCTCTCAAAGAAAGGCAAACTGTGTATTCCTGCCATGAACGTAAATGACTCTGTGACCAAGCAAAAATTTGACAACCTTTATTGCTGCAAAGAGTCGATAGTGGACGGGTAAATACTCATGTTGTGGCAATAAACAGAGAAGTGTGCTCATTTAGTGACCTCATTCTCTTGAACTCCTGGTTTAGGTTAAAGAGAACTACGGATGTCATGTTTGGAGGAAAGCAGGTGGTTGTGTGCGGATATGGGGAAGTCAGTGAGATGATATTATACAATGTGTGTCCTCATGTTAAGACCTCGTATTTAAATGAGCCCAGCAGCTTCTTTTCCTTTTCTGTGCAGGTTGGCAAAGGCAGCTGTGCTGCCCTGAAAGCACTCGGCGCCATCGTTTACGTCACAGAAGTGGATCCCATTTGTGCCCTTCAGGCGTGGTATGAAAAGAGGAGGCTTTTACCACCACAGACACAAAGAAATCCTTTTTTTTTAACAAAAACACTACAAACCCCCCTCTCTTCTGTCTGTCCTTCCAGCATGGATGGCTTCAGAGTGATTACCCTGACGGAAATCATCAGACAGGTAGACATGGTCATCACCTGTACAGGTACAGGAAATCTATTTCTGTATTCTGATGACAATGCTGTGAGGAGATGACCAAATGTTCATGTTTGGTTTGATCTTTGGCTCTCTACAGGAAACAGGAACATTGTGGGAAGAGAACATTTTGACAAAATGAAAAGTGGCTGCATAGTTTGCAACATGGGACACTCCAACACTGAAATAGATTTGGTAAATGTTCTACGAGTTGCAGTCTCTGTGCTCGAGCACGTGTGGGTGTTTACAGTCGATTTCTTTTCTTTTTTTTCAGGCATCTCTGCAGACGACAGAGCTGAAGTGGCAGAGAGTGAGGCCTCACGTCGACCACATCGTCTGGCCCGATGGCAAGCGAGTTATTCTGCTGGCTGAGGTGATCGAGATGTTTCTGCTTTGGGCACAAAGACCTCAGAGACGTAACTTTAGCTCAGATCATTGACAAATGAGTTAAATTTGATCTGAGCAGGAAGGAACTATGAGAGCAAGATGAGAACCAGAGATACAAACAGTATATTAAAGGAAAATGCATCCCGGGATTAGTTTCATTTTGTACTGATTGTTTTTGAGACATATTTGACACAAACTTTGAGGCAAGTTAAGTGGGAAGACAACAAGAGAGTTTGGTTTTAAAGCCCCAAAAGCGTTCCCGATGATCTTTTCATTATGAATTCTACCATTTGCAGCCAAAACTTAAAAAAAAAAAAACTTTCCCTTTCTAGAACATAGTTTTTGCAGAGCAGTAGGGGTTCATTTTATTTATTTAAAAGGGACAGGTCCAAAAAAAAAAAAAAACATTGTTACAATCTCAAATACAACTGATGCCCTGTCCAAATGCCATCTAGCTAACAGCTAATTTGCTGAGCAGATTCTTGAGAATAAACAAAAAAAGCAACAAAATGCATCCAATCCAGAACAATCACAAAAAACCACTGGCAGAACTATGGTTCTAATGTTCACAGTCTTGATTGGACTCAAGCCATTGTTTTAGTCTGGGAGGGCTTTTAATTTGGCAGGTATGGTGTTCCAGATCTGTGGACCTTTTACTGGGAAGAAGCTTTGACCAAATGCAGGCCTACATTTGACTGGTCTGCAGTCACCATCACAGCTCCTCTAGTGGAAACTCCTCGGCTTTGTTGTTTATGATTTCCTGGGCAAGACCATTAATGGATTTAAAAAATTATTTTCGAAAGAATACTTTATAAAATTTTTAAAACTTAATAAATGAATCTTTTCTAAAATCCTACAGTGGTGCCATGGAGTTAATTAGAAATTCACCTCTGAGTTGTGGACTGTTGGCGTAGACTAAGCCTCCCTTTGTTTCCCATGATTTCTTTATTTACATTCTCTCTTGCTTGACTACAGCCCCTCAAAACCTAATATTAGCGGCGAACAGTCTCTGAGCTATTTAGCCGTACAGTTTTAAGCCAGATGTCAGCTCGGATAAAGACAAAATATATATATATATCTAGAAGTAGATGCATCAGAATGGACCAAAGCAGGGAGCTTATGGCCCCCCTGGATATTTTCTACGTCACAAATGCAATCTTTTTCAAACTGCGTTTTTTTCATCTGTTCCTGATTCACAACAATTGGAGCAAAGAAATATTCAGAAATGCAATTTTAAGCCTAATTTTCTTTATATATGTCCTCCATCATGAGAAAAATGCAACAATGACATGTTAAAAACATCAAAATTTTCATTGGATTGAGTCTTAACATCAGATATTGGGATGGACATAATGTACCTGAAGCCCAATCAAGCTGTGATTTTGTCCACAGCAAGTGTTTTGACTTTTGTAACCAGTAAATCAGGTTTTTTCCGTAGAAATCTACCCAAAATACTAACGCCTTGGTAGATACATTTTTATGGTATAAAAAAACAAAATGAGATCAAAATGATCCACAAGACATTTTCCTAATAATTCCACACATTGCATATTGAACAATGCATTTTATTTTGAAAAATAATGAATTTAATACAGTTTTGTTTTTTCTGTCAGGGCCGGTTGCTGAATCTGAGCTGCTCCACTGTCCCGTCGTTTGTTCTTTCCATCACAGCCACGACTCAGGTCTGAAATGTGTTTTTCAACCCTCTCAGAGCAGAGTTAGGTGTCCTCATCAGCTGTGATAATTCAGGTTCATGTTCTTCAGGCTTTGGCTCTAATAGAACTGTACAACGCCCCTGATGGTCGATACAAACAAGACATCTACCTACTGCCAAAGAAGATGGGCAAGTTCCTGTCTTTAATAATGACCTACATTAGTTTTAAAAAATAATGTCAATGATGTGTGTCTGCATTTTCAGATGAGTATGTAGCCAGTCTCCACCTGCCTACATTTGACGCTCACCTCACAGAACTCACAGACGATCAGGCCAAATACTTGGGTATCAGCAAATATGGACCCTTCAAACCCAACTATTACAGGTGAGACAAAGATTTTCCAAATAGAAACAAAACACACAATTATAGGTTGAAATGTGCTAACATTATTTCTTTCTCCTTAAAATAGGTATTAAACTTCTCTGTAGCAGCTTGAATGGAGCAACGGCGCCCTCTGCAGTCGAATGCACAGAGGACGACATCAGTTTTATTTTGTCTTTAAGTTGTTTTTTGTGCAGTTGATGTTCCTGCTTAGATTCTCTATCAGTCTTACATCTCATCTCTATATATACATCACTTTAAATTAAGGAGCAAAACGAACAGCTTAGTCTGAACCCTTCAAGAGACACGACAGGTTCTGTCCACAAGGGGGCGCAAGAGTCTCTTTGTTTTAGAAAAGTTACTCTCTCTCAGAAGCTTCATCTGGTGGTAAATGTCTGACATAATTACATTTAAACCAATGTGAGTGTGTCTATGTTTCTATAAATTTACATTGAATATGTTTTTCTTTTCAAAATATTAAAATTTGAGGAGAAAAACAGTTTTAAGATTGAAACCCATGTTTATTAAACTACACACATTCATTTATTTAGGGTAAAAGATAAGACAACTTTTTTTGCTGAAACCCAAGTCTGTTGAGTGGACAAAGATGAAACAACATCTCCATGTACATCTCTGCAAAGATTATTTTGATGTTTTTATGTATCTTTAGAATGAACCACTTTAATAAACGATCTGTGTAAAGAAAAAAACTGGTGTTCAATACAGAGAAATAGGAAGTGTTTCATATTTGTCATATTAAAATATTTTCTGAGTAGAGTCACAGTTATGTGTAAATATCCACTCACATTTAACCCTTTGACACATATCCATGAAAATATGCCACTTGATCTTCGAAATTAGCATAATTTGGCATCTACTGGAAAGCAAAAACAAATTATTGATAGATATAAATTCAGGTGGGGTTGATACGTCTCTGCAAGACGTCAAAAATACTATGGGGTTAATGGCTTTTGATATTTGGTCATTTAAAGAAGCAATTTAACAAAATAACCTTGAATTCATGCAAAAAGAAACTTCTTTCTTAGAATAAATTGGCGAAATTATTGAGTACAAGCTTTTAGATGTAAAAGTTTTTGCATAATTGTGATACAAAATTAAGATAGGTTGAGTTACAACTAAAGGGGGTCACAGCATTGATCCCTGAGGTACCCCTGAAGAGGCAACACAATAAAAAGTTTTATTTTCTCTTAAAACTTTAAACACAAACCCAGTAAAAATGTGTTACACATGATTTGATATTTTTGTTCACTACTAGAGCTTCAAACTTTGTGGGTCTTTAAAAACATTTTTTCCACGCTCTCCTCCCTTAAATTTTCGCACCAATAAGCTTAATAAAAAAGTTTTAAAACTTTCAAGTTTTTTCCTTGACCACTGACGAAGTTTAAGAAGTGAGAACCAGTTCACTGTGTTTGCTAAATAACTAATAAAAGTGTTAAATAACATGATAAGAAACATTTAATCAGAAAAGGTTGTTTTTATCTGATTAAACTCAAATTTAGGATTTTTCTTTTTTTTGTTTGCTTCAGAACTATTAATACCAGAATACTAGATTAGTATTGGTTGAGCTCAAAAGAGTTCTCAGATCTTCTCTGCCTTAGATGCACCACGGAGTTGTAGTTTAAGTCCCTCCTATGTGACATCATTAACCCCGTTCCGAGAAAATCCATCTGGTCATATGACGGTCTTTATCTGTTTTCCTTGATTGTGTCTTCCGATGGTCATGAAGTCCTAAAAATACCCACCTGGATTACTGTAATCCATGGACATGTGTGTGTTATTCACCTATAGCCACCTTCTCCCCCCAGGTGTTAGTTAAGATGAAGTCTAGCTAGAATCTGTAAAGTCCTTCTGTAAAAAAATACAAATTATTATGTCTATCAATACAGTAAATCCGTTTTTTCCATGCTAAATCAGGTTTTAAATCAGCAGATAAGTGGACACCATTTTTTTCCCCTGAGACCCAAAACTTCCAGAAATTCTGTTTTACCTTTATGAAATTTATTTAAGTAATAATGAATATTTTCTGCATTAAAATGTGAAGATGTTCCCTACAAATGTTGTGAGGTTATACTGATTTGATTAAAAATGACAACACAGGACACTAAAATCTTGATCAATCAGAAGCTATAAAAAGAGAAATTGTTAACTTTTTATTTAAAAACAGAAACTGAGCTCCTGACAACTAAAACATGTTGCTTTGAAGAGCGTAAGGCTTTAAAAAGCATATATTCTCATTTCTGATAGAGACAGTTTTAATGATTTCATTTTTCCTAAAAACCAACAAATACTTGTGTTTATGTGCATCATTTGATCGGGTCACTGAACAAATCTTCCATGTACTTCAGGGCTTTAAAACTAAAGGCTTTTTTAAAGGATGGATGTAAATGTGACCCTTTTTTGGCTTAAAATGAGTATTAAAGAGCAGATTTGGAATACCCTCTCTTAAATATTTTTAAAAAAAATGTGAATTTGGGTTTTTTAGATCCACCAGAAGAGTAATGATGCACAGGAGAGATCATTAGAAGTTCTTAACTGCACACAAACTGAGTTATATTGTCTCATCTGTACACAGCTTGCAAAAAAGTGAGTAATTTGAACAGTTGGATTAGTAAAAACATACTTTCAATGACGAGAAGCAATTGAACAACCACTAGAGTAAAAGATGTCTTTCACACCCGATCTAATTTAATGATTGTGTTCTCTTGTGTTACCCAGCTGTCATAACCGGTGTGTGTGAGTGTCACGGCGCAGGACTGCCGGTAATCCACTGGTCGGTGATGCATCTGAGGAAGACAGATGGACAGGGCAGCCTAAATATTGCTGGGCTTGTAAGCTCAGTTTGCAGGCAGTTTTAGCAACCAGGAAGTATCAGGATTGGATGTGTGTGTGTGTGTGTGCGCTTATGTGTGTGTGACCTTGTCTCCTCCCAGTGAGGGATTCTCCATAAAGAGCTTTGATGCCTTCTCTGCATCACTACAGGCTCTAATCACTTGTACCAGCTGTCAGCATGTCCGTCTCCCTCCTGGCTCTCTCTGCTGGCACCACTTAACCCCACATCCTCTGCAGGCCGCCATAATGGACTCTAGCAGAGTCGGAGCTGAAACATGATAAACACGCATCAGCTGCTGATTGCTGAGACGGCTCCTGTTGTTGCTCCTCATAGGAACTATTTATATTTTTCTATGGCGCTTTTAAGTTTCTATAAGTTCTCATGACTCTAAAACTTGGGGTAAATGTTACAAAAGTTACAGTAAAGGTTCTTAAAAATGGGTTAATAGCCACTTTATAGTGGATTACTCTACATTTAAGCAAACATATTTTAAACTGTTTTAAAATATGTAAGTTACCTGCTCTAAAGCTGTTAATTATTTGTGTTTACTGGTTGAGTTTTCTATATTTCGCTGAAACAAACTCTCACTGGTCATCTCTTTTTACGGCCTGATGGTCTTCACTCCTTGTTTTTTTCTTGTTCCATGTTTTTGCTTCGTAACATTCACTTTTAGAAGGTTTGTTCATTTAATTAAGTTCTCGTCTACAAGGCGGTCTTCTCCACTTTGGTGCTTCAAATCACATTTCCTGAGAAACAAAATCTATGTAAATTAAAAAAAAATAAATTAAATCAAAAACACTTCAGGTACTCCTCATAAAAAATCAAAATTCACAAAGAAAATTAATTTGAAAATATTCTTTATCTTGTGAAGGAAAAAAGTGTTCCTGAACAGATTACAGAATAATCTTGAGAAATCAATAAAAGAGCCAAATTCAATTGTTGCATTTAAAAAAACTGTGAACAAACAAATGTTCAGACAATATGAACTATAAGGATGTGGGGAATAAACAAAAAAAAAGTTCTGAGGCATTTAATGTATTTTTTGTTGTGCCTTTTTTGTTTTGTTTTAATTTACTTTTGCAGCCATTTGATGTATTTATGTTACATTACAAAGAAATATATTTGGTTAAAGTAGTTTGATTGGTTTGGTTAAATGGGGCATTTCTGTCTCCTTTAATTTTTACTGTAACATTATGTCATTTATTGCTGCATGCTATAATAAATAAATAAATAAAATGATATACTTTTAGTTCTTCAAAGGAAGAACATCCCAAAATAAGAGCAGTAAAGTTTTGGGTATTAATTTTGCAATGTTTTATTGACCCTTGCAGCCAAATATTAACCTTTTTTTTTTAAAGTTGTCAAAAACACTGGAACCACTTGTATATGGAAGGTTTATGACAAATAAAGCTGTTTAATGTTGCTCATTGAACAAGATATTTTACAGAAAGGTTGTTATAGTCCATCCATTCTTGGAGGGAAATAACAAACACAGATTCCCTCTGGTGCCTCAAAAACCTAGTTGAACCTTTAACCTTTTATTGTTGTATTTGTATGAACTCATGGGATCTAAAATATATGAGAAAATGTAACAAGTGCAACGTTCAGACATTGATCAGGAGCAAAAAAAACACGTCTCGAGCACACTTTTCAATTTATTTTATTTTCCTTCAATTCATCAACTCTTTTATCACAATTACATACATTTCTCATTTTAAAGAAATAGAAAAAAACAGAGCTTAATTTGAAAATACAAATGTTGATTTGGGATTTTAAAATAGCAATATATTGTAAAATTAGTGTGTTAAAGAGGGGAGAAAATCATGTTATCAAATGGTTTCTTTTACAGACAATACTTGCAGGTTTAATAACACATTTGATGCATGTCAGCTCAACAAAGACCGTCTCTTTTTGCTCTGCTCAGAACTCCCACAGAGGGTGTGAAAAGTCCGAACAGGTACAAAAAAAGATCATAAATAGAATTTAGACAGAAAGGATAAAAAGTGCAGATGTTATTTTAAAGAGAATGGGTAAAACTGAACACAAATCGGTCAAAATTTTCTGTAAACTGTATGCAAAATGTCCAAAAAAAAAAGAAAAACTGAGCATCCATATTTTATAAGAAATTGAGTTTTTAATTGTACTCATAAATGATCCAGAATTTGAAGATATTTTCAATAGTGTCTGGATCACTAAACCTGTCAAATAGATATGAAAATATTCAAAAAAAAAGTCTGATCTTTTCGTCGTCCTAATGGAGACCTTAACTGTTCCAGTGCAGGAACAAAGCATTGATTGAAATAAAGAAGAAAAAGAATCTCAATGAGTAAAATGTCCGTAGGGTTTAAAGATTGTCTGCAGAATGACATCACTGGTGGATCTCGTGCAGCTTGACTGCGATCAGATTGCACACAGAGCTTCTCCTGTTCCTCCTTTACACGAACAGGAGCAACCATTGATTTATTGATCGAGGAGATCAACTCGGTGCTTAATAGCCTGTGCATATAGATTTATGTGTTGTGGTCCGACAATCAAAGCAGGACTCGGTTCATTCCTTCAGTGTTTGAGGTGTAAGCTTACATAGAAGTTAAATGTAGTGATCAGTGAAGTGCAGCCGGAGGGTCTTCAAAGGGGGGATGAGAGGAAAGACTCACTAAACTAGTAAAACATTGTCTATGACTAAATGATCAACATTTAAGGAGCGTAAAGCATCCTTCTCCTCCTTTGTTGGTGAAGAGTCGATTGGTTCAAAGCTCTCAAGTCAGTTGTTGGCAAGTCTAGAACCACCGGATCCTTCCAGCACCACCAGAGTGAGTTCTACCATTGCCAAACACCGCAGGAGAGCGTGCTGATCACCGGATCCCTGCAAAACACAAATCCACTGCACAGGCCTCCATTAGATCCCACACATGCAGCCGGTCGCCTCTCTTGTCCCATATTGGCACCACACATGATTGCTCAGACAGCGAGAGAGAACAGCAAAAATGTGCTAGTGCCAAAACGGGCAAAAGAGTTGAGCTGAGTCGGTTCCAGACAGTCGAAACGGCACAAAGACATTGTGGTTCTGTCTCTACTCTGTTTATGGCCCTATGGTAATTCACTGATAGAGTGCTGTGACAGTGAATTCTACCAGTGCCATACACAGAACAGGAGGAGTTGTAGATGCTGGAGGAGAAGGAAAACTGAACTTATGTTCTCTTTGGAGGTCATTTACTTTTTAGATTTGAAAGATTTAATTTAACTAAAACCTGCATCAGAATTCTTTCCATCACACGCCTGAGAGTTCCTTTCTCGGTGTCTGCCTTCCTGAGAGCCAGTGGAACAGGTCTGCGGCTCAGATTGATCCTGGCTGTAGGGAATGATGCGCTAAGTGATTTTTGAGATGCTCCAAATGGGTCCCAAAGCAGGTCTCGTCTTCCAGTTTCCGGGAGAGATCAATAGAGTAAAAAGCTTGTGTGCATGCAGGAGGAGAGGGAGAGCATCCATCAAAAAAACCCTCCTGGAGGTGTTCTGTTGGAGGTTTTTAGGCGCTTACTGGTTCTCGGTTACCACTGCTAATGGAGCCGGACTTTAAGTTTGTCACAGTTTCCCAACAGAATCGACGAAAGGATCAAGAGAGTAAGACTTATTAGAATTCACTGACAGATAAAGTCAAATTTAATATAATAGAGAATGAAAGAATCAGTTCATCCTCTCACATGCAAACAAGCATTCTGGTTTTCTGGATTTACACTTGATTATTATTCTTTAAAAAGCCAAAGATCCTACCTTTTAGTTTATCCCCATGTACAGTTCTCAGTGTACACGTCAAAACGTTTAAAAGAATCCAAAAGTAAAATATGTTTATAAGAGAATATCATCAAATTGTTGTTTTTTCTTCAGTCCTCTGTGAGCAGTTTCTGCTCCGAGCATCGCAGCTTGTTTGGGCAGCACGGACAAGGGATTTTCTAGTGGACAGGTAATTAGTTGGTAAGCATCTTAACCCACTGGCAGTATAGTAATCCACGCTGGCCTCCTCCCTCTCCTTATGTCGCCTCCATACGCAGCTCCACACATTTCCGGTGCGCCTTTTACGCACAAGATGCGCAGTACAGGGCAGACAAGATAGGAGTCCCTGGATTCACATGTTATTTGATTTGAAAAATACCTTTTGCAAATTAATAAAAAATACTTTTTTTAGAGTAATATAATGGAAAGTTTAGTTGTTAAAAGTTCACTTGCCCGAATCCATCTGCTGCATCCTCGCTCTCCTCTTCCTCCTCCAAAAGTTTGGTCCTAACACAGAGGCCTCCTCTGCTCCTGCTTTTATACCGGCATCTTAATGTCTCATTTACCTGCTGTCGGTGATTATTAGACAGATTGCAAGTGGAAAATGATGCATCATCCTTTCAGATCATGTGAATCCGTTGGAGTCGGGTTGGCCGGGCTTGGGTTACGGCTTCTTTCAAAGTTAAGGCTGAAATCCAGCCGCGCTCCCTTTGTCTGCTCCATCCATTATGGAGGAGGCGCAGCCGGTGCGCGCCGTCCTGCTCTTGCTGCTGCTCGGGTTACTCTGACGTTTATTTGGACTTAACGGAAATTATTGCACCATATTAAATCAGTTAAATTCCAGAGAAAACAAAACAAGAAAAATGTATCTTCAATTGAAGCAGATTTCAGTTGGAAAAATCCCTTCAAAACATTTTAAATCAGACTAATTGAAGTAATTTTGGAGGCCATGTGCGTACTGACAGGAACCGTGCAGCCAAATTCAACTGTTTCTTTCTTCTTTTTTTTTTTTTTTTTGGAAACCTGAAGATGTGCAGGCGGTGGTGATGAATATTTCAGTAGATCATTAAAGTCTAGGCCAGAGCCTGTCAGAGCATCAAGAGGGCATCCATCCTGCACTTGATCAGGACGCGCATCCTTCAACCAAATGATCCAGGCTCAACATAAAACTTTGATCATAAATATTATAAATCCAAATGTATTTCGATTGCAGGTTATAAAGTCAAATGTGTGTTAAAATCCAAACAACTATGTCAGTTTTTCTAAAAATGTGCCACCAATGAGAGAACATGAAACTGGAATTTACTGGAATCCAGACTGATTTATGCTCCCTGTAAGTTTTCTGTATTGATAAAACTCTACACTGAAGAGTTACAAACAAATATCTGAATTGTTAACATATAATTTAAACACGGTGTGAAAGACTAATCATGGTTAATATTTATATTCAATACAATCATGTTTAAATGGTTTCTGATGAAGGCAGAAATCCTTTGCAGTTTAAGAGATAAATGCTGCCATCTAGTGGACACAAGTTGACATGTTTTTTGATTAATTTGTCTGAAAGTCAAAATACAAAAAAAAACACATTTAAACTAGATATGTAGCATTACCTGCGATAATGTTAGTGTGAATGCTTTAAGCTAGTGTTGATTAATTAACATTTGATTATTAATTTGATAGCTAAAAATGCTGAAGCTGAAAATGCTGAAGTTGGAAACACTGAAGCCAATAACTAAAATATTAGCTAAATGGCAAATTATCCTGAAAAAAAAAAAACTGAAAAAATAGTTAAACTCCAAAATAGCCTAAAAAACAAAAAAGGAAGCCTAAGTTAGCCAAAACAGCTAGCATGTAGCTAAAATATTAGCCAATTAAAAAAAGAAACCTTCAAACTGAAACAAAAATGCATATTTAAATTGGAAAAAACATGGCAACACAGACATAATGCTTACTTTTTTATTTATTTTTTCAAGTTACAAGGGAAGCACATTTATTGACGGTTCTTTTTCTTTTTTCTTTTTTGGCCTTTAAAAAAATGTGATATCTCGATCTGTATCCTGTATGTGGGCGTAGAATAAAAGATTTTAAAAAAAGACAAATTATAGGCATTGAAAATTGAATATGTGTGCTGCATCTAAAATACACAACAGTGATTCCAGAAAATGAGGAGACTGAACAGCGATTTGCTTTTGTTTGCATCTGAAAACTGTAACATAATGGGAACATAAATGTCATAGAAAAAAAAAGAAAAAGCTAAATTGCATTTTCATCCTCTCCGAATCTGTTTGAAGAAATGCCCTTTTCTGATTCTGATACAACTTTCACAGCTTTCAGCTTGCAAAAAAATCAAACCGATGTTCCATCGCTGAACAATAAACTGTCACAGCTTTGCCAACACATTTATCACTGTAACCAAAAGGGGGAAAAAAAAGCTTTTCCGAATGTCCTCTGAAGGAAAGATCCAGATAGTTTGATTTTCAATAATTTGTACTCTTTACGAATAAATATATGAAGGGAAATTAAATGTACACGTTTGTCATATTTTGGTCCCAAGTTATTTGTTTTTTGGAAAGTAGAGCAAAATAAATTCAATTCTGTTGAGTTGTTCTGAAGAAAAAAAAGAGTTCCTATAATAAAGTCAAGTTTAAATATAAAAGAAGGTCAGAGGAGCAGGGGTGCAAAGAGGATTAGATTCAACGGAATCATCCGACAGCTGATTAAATAAGTCAATTTCCTCATCTTTAGAGATGGTTTTCAAACCTGTGTATTATAGAAGTATTAAACCATACATTATGACAGGACACACCACCCGCAAAGAAACTAACTATCCCTACGCAAGTCAGACACCTATTACAGTTCAACAAAAGCAATAGGCAAAGTAAAGAACGGCGATTCCCACTGAACCCGGCCTGAGAAACGAGCGTCGTCTTCATGCCCACAGCAACACAGCTCTACGAACGCCAACTAAAAACTTCTGTGTCATGCCACGAAACACAAAGATACTCAGAGGATGGCAAACACTTTCCTAAAACGGAGAGGGGGGAGGAGGTGGAGGAAGAGGCTGCTGCCGGAGAGCAAAGGGATCAGGATCATAAACCTCTCTCCTGATTTCTGCTGAGCATCAGAGGCCAGGGCGATGCAGGTTATCCGTGGACGGCGTCCAAGCGTTCGCCTACTCACACACACACACACACACTCTCACACACACTCAAGGGCATTTGTGTGACTTGTCATGGCCGATGGGATCTGATTGTGTGCAATGCTTCTGCAGGATTGCATTGAGAGCGGTCTGTACACTGAACACACGAGTGCATCTAAAGAAAAAAGATTGTAATGGCGGCAGTGTAAAACGATGATGGATCATCATGGTCGAAGAAAACGGCGGAAGGTGACGGCGAGGCAGCGTGGACGGCTCCCCTTTCTTCCTCTGCCGGTGTCACGGTTCAGTCCAGCGTCTGTCAAACGGTGAGAAATCCCTCGGCTAGTGAGGCCATTCTGAAACAAACTGGTTTGTGTGATGAAGAGGAGGGAGACAGGTAGGTCGTGATGAATTCCCCAAAATATGAGATCTTTTTCTCTTTTTTTTTTTTTTTGTTGTCATACTGCAAACCCTTGTGTAGCAATAAAAATCCTTGTTTTGCTGTAAAAAATAGTCTTGTTTAAATATGAATAGAGTACTGAGTTTCTGCTCTTTAGGAAAGGACAGTCTGTTGTGGGGTGAAGGCTGCTCCCCCTTCACTACAACTCCATATCCTGAGCCTCGTCCTCCGAAAAGTCTGACATGGAGCTCTCAGAAGAGGAGTCGCCCCGGCCCTCCTCCTGCTCCTTTAGAGCCTCCTCTGTGGCGTACTTCTGGATGTACTCTGAAAGAGACAGAAAAACCTCCTTCAGGAAAGTTTGAGACAGAGTTCTGAAGAAACAGATCACAACAAACGTTAAACATTTTAATTTCTACAAGCTATAAAAGAGAGGGAGTGCCACCTTTGATCTTGTGTTTGTAGTCTTCTGGCCGGTGCAGGTACATGGCGGCGGCATCCCCATTCAGAGGATCGATGGGATTGGGGTAGGCGAGCAGCTGAGGGAGGAAGGACTCGAAGATGTTGGTGAGGTCTGGATGAGAAAGAAGAAGAAAAATCAGAACAGTTAGCAGATGCAAGGGAAGGTGTATTTACAACATCAGCCACTAGAGGGCCTGATTGCAGGCTAACATTCAAAAACATATTTTAGCAAGTATAATGTTCAAAACAGAACTGTGTTACTTTTACTCAATGTATTTCAAATATATATAAAACACAATGCAACAAAAACAACATACTCTTATATTTAAATGGATGACTGTGGTTATAGTTTCAGTCTAACTCCACATACTGACAGAAACATCCATTTGATGTTGACTGCAGTTTAAAGTTACTAAATCGCCTCTACTTCTGAAAAAGGTTTTTGGATATTAAATAAAAAAACATGTTTTTACCGGCTTTGTGTACAACCTGTGTAAAAAAAAATATCAACTAAATCAAAAAACTAATCCACGGGTCAGCAACCTTTAACAGTTAAAGAGGCTCTTTCTTACTCATATAAACCTAATAGGAGCCGAAAAGTCTTATTTTACCCTTTAGGGGAATTTGACATTGCTTTACACCGTTATTTTATAGTCCATTGCATTAAATTTCTTTTCTTAGCACGAATAAACATAAATATAAAGAGAAAGTAGCCTTTCCTCAAAATGTGAAATTGTTTTTTGTTTTTTTTACTTTTGACAAAATGATTGCATGACTTCCTTTAAGAATATAAGATGTATCATCCCAGTGAAGCTAAAGTGACCCTACAAAGAGTTTTAAACAACACATGGCGTTTTCTTGTTATACCCTACAGGTCTACTTTGGTGAGCAGTCACCTTTTTTTTCCTACTTATTAGTGCTGTTAACCAGAACATAAACTTAATTGGTTAATGATCAAGTAGAAAAAGTAAATACAGAAAATACAATACTTTTTAAAGCATAAGATATGTGATTTAAACTTAGAATAAACTGAGCAATCAGAAGAAAACAGACTTTACCAAAATTTTGTTGAATATTTGAAATCTGTGCATTTTGAAGTGTAGATTGAACAAGTCCTCTTCCTGATGTCGCCACCAATGTAAAAACTTTTATATTACTTCTCATGTAATCTTGATTAATCTAAATTAAATCAATTATAACCAGATATATAGCATTACCTGCAATAATGGTGGTGTGAATCTGTAAAGTGAATCTGGCTGCTGAAGATGCTAGTGCTGTTTGCTGAAAAACTGACGCTGCTAGCTAAAAAAAAAATCTAACATTGATAGCTGACACAACACTGAACCCTACAGCTTGCTAAAATATTTGTTAAATGCCTAATTTTCCTTAAAAAAAACCCTGTAGTTCCCATGTTAGCCAAAATGTTGCTAAAATGTTAGCTAAACTCCAAAATAGCCTAAAACAACCCAGTAAATGCCAAAATGGCCAAAAGAGCTAGAACAATGCTAATATACTGTAACAGCAAAATGACGAAATAGCAAAAAAATTATAATAATTAAAAACTAAAAACAACTGAGTAGATGCCAAATCAGCAAGCATCTTGCTAAAATATAAGCTTCACTCCAAAACAGTCCGAAAAACCTCAGTAGATGTTAAATTAGCCCCAAAATGCTACCATGTCGCTAAAATGTTAGCTAAACTCCAAAATAGCTCAAAAAATCTCAGTGGATGTTAAATTAGCAAAAAACAATTTTCTAAAGTGACGTAAATAAACTGCACATTAATCGAATTGTTAATCACATCGTCTCGATTCCATATTTTGTCGTGCTTTGAGTGTTTTGCCACACCAAGTTACACATTTGACACATATAGAAGAGAGAACTTCTTCCAGATGTCTGTGTTTCATCTTTTAACTAAACAAAGCCGTAAGTGAGCGTGCTTGATGTTCCAGATGCAAATTGAACTCCAGAGTCCTGCTTTAAATTTGCATTCAATGAACCTCAGCGGATCGTTATTAAAGTATTGTAGAGAGCCTTAAGTTGTAGGTCTGTCTCACCTGTCAGCACTGAATCCCTGACCTGAATACACGCAACACTTTTCACTCCAGTGTAAGCCGATTAAACGGAGCAGCTCTGCAGCGCAGAGGTGTAAGCTGCACCCTTTCACTAAGTTTGAGTCGGTTTCACCAAAAGGCCAATAAAAGTTTGTCAGACGATCCTGTGACCTACCATACAGGGCTGTCCACGTCTGGTTGATGACATCTAAACACACCGTCCCTGACCTGAAAAAGGGGAAAAACATGGGAGATGTGTGACGAAAACCCACAGCGACAACTGAGTTGTGCCCAAAGAGTTTCTAATATTGTGAAAATATGCTTAAATCCATTGTAGGTGAGCGACTTTTCCCATAATGCTGACATCTTCCTCACACCCACAACGCAAAAATAAAAGGCAACCACGGAAGTTTTCCTACTTACGCTTCATCGATGTTAGGGTGAAAGATTTTATTCATGAACCCTGGAGGGAAAAAGAATATCTTGTAAAACAACTACACAACAAGAGGACACTTGGGACATTCCTGAGACAACACGACTCTTGAGAACTCCACATTCAACATCTTTGTACCTATTGATGGAGATTTGAAGGGGTATTTATCTGGCAAATCCACCCGAACCTTCCACACGCCCCCTTCGTATGGTGCTAAAAAAATAAGAGTTTACACCATCAGGGAACCAGGATTAAAGACCCACTCCAACGAAAGTCGTAGTTTTGGTGTTTTTAACATGTTCTTGTGGCTTTTTTCTGATGACGGAGGACATAGTTCAAGAAAATAAGCTTAAAATTTCATTTTTGGGTATTTCTTCATACGAATTCTTGTAAACCAGGAGCATTTTTTAAAAAAAAGAGAAAAAAGTTTGTAGTTGGGACACAAAAACTACAATCGGCAGGCCACAAGCTGCGGAGGAGAAGCGCTTTTCTTCATGTGGGTGTGCTCTGAAGCACAGAAGTTTACATTTAAATGTAGACTTTTATTTTAACATGGCCTTTTTAAAGTTATAAGGCCAATGTTGTTATGCATTTCCGAGCGCTAGCAGCTCCAGGCTAACGTAGCTGATCGACGACGAGTGATGACATCATCGAGTGGGAGTAACATCCAGATGTGAAGACACTATTTTTCCGTATCTCCCCGTTCGGAGGGCTAAATGTCGGCTTATGTCCTGGAAAAGGATTGGTTTTGACTAAAAACAGCATAACCAAAATTAAATAACCACTGGGAACGCTTTTACGATGGCAAAAAAGATAATCGGAGTGGATCTTTAAAGAGAAAAGGTCATTTGATTAGTTAAGCTCAAATTGAGAAAACGTCTTTCAACATGATCTCAAATAAACATAAAAATGCGTGTAATTTTTAGAATAAAGGTTTTAGGCTCTTACTTCCAGGTGGTCCGTGAAACTTGACCACAAACTCATTCAGTCCACTCAGGATGGTCACTTCATGTTTGCTCTCAATGCTGATATTCAGTTAAGGCAAACAAGTAAACAAATCAGGAAAAACACATCATGAAATACTTCTTCTCTTGGTACATTTGTTGAGGTTTGTTCTGCAAAGAACACGAGAACACAAACAGTCATTACCTGTCTGAGTGAAAGACGTGGGGTTCATAAATCACCACAGGATGTGGCGACATCAAAAGACAAGAGGCTGAGTCAGCAGTCTGACAGTTGAAAAGGATTTTATCTCAGTGACTGCACCTCTGACACGTGACAGACGGAGGAGGAGGAAAGCCAGACAAGTTTTCTGCACTTTCGTCATCCTTTTGTCAGTCATATCACAGCAATCAATGATGACACAGATGGCAATGACACTTGTGAACAAAGATGTCTTGATTACCTCACAGTGAGTCGATAACCAGAGCATCCAGCAGATTAGATAAAGGCTTAAAAAGCAGAGAAAATGGTGGCAAAGCACTGACAAAACAGACGGGATGAGTGAATGGAAGCTGAGGAAAAGGCTCCTATAAATAAACCTTTTACAGATGTACATTTAGGCTCCTGCCCCCTGAGGGTTATCCAGGAAGGCCCTGTGCTTTTCTTTCAGACAAATGCAAAAAAAAAAAGAAGTGTCATTTTAAAAGAGTGCACTCAAAACTCACATGAATTCTGTTTATTTTAAGTGAATATCCCAAAGGTTTGAATGACATGTAACTCAGACTAAGCTAAACCTCACTTTGCTGCTTTTCTCACATATTCATAAAAGGCTGGTTAAATCACAATAACCTTAAACCTAATGGATTCCATTCTCTGATATTTACATAAGGATAACCTAAACTAATGAACAATGTTTGGGATCTTCTGTCTCACTGGTGTAATCCTGCAGTTTCAGGAACTGGTAGAACAAGATCTACGATAGAAAATAAGCAAAGCTACACATCTGTCGTCTAACGCAGCCTCACCATTAATGTGATGGAGCACGTGAGTTTTTGTATACAATGAGATATTTTTAACTAACACATAAAGAAGTCTGACGGTTAAGTTTATATTAGTGCAGCTCTGTTAATATTCAGTGTGTACGCATCTGCCTGTGCAGGAGATTCTCCCGCTGACAGCAACAAGATGATTCAATCTGTAATGTTCTACAGTTGTCATATAAATAATAATTTTTGACTTTGCTTTTTCTACCAAAAACAAAGCAATGGTCTTTACCATTCTGAAATGGGCTGGACAACACAGCTACCACAAATGCATACGAAAACAGCCACGTTCTGATCCAAATATCACTAAAACAGCCATGTTCTGATCCAAGTATCACTAAAACAGTCATGTTTGGATCCAAATATCACTAAAATAGCCATGTTCTGATTCAAATATCACCAAAATAGCCATGTTCTACACCAAACATCACTAAAATCATCAAGTTCTGATCCAAATATCACTAAAACAGCCATGTTCTAAACCAAGCATCAAACTAAAATAATCAAGTTCTGATCCAAATATCACTAGAACAGTCACTTTTGGATACAAACATCACTAGAAAATTCACATTTGGATACAAATATCACTAGAACAGTAATTTTCTGATCCAAATATCACTACAAAAGCCATGTTTTGATCCAAAAATCACAAAAAAAATCATGTTCTGATCCAAACATCACTAAAACAGCCAAGTTCTGACCCAAACATCGCTAGAATAATCACGTTCTGATCCCAACATCACTAAAACAGCCATGTTCTGATCCAAATATCACTAAAATAGCCATATTCTGAACCAAACATCACTAAAATAATCAAGTTCTGATCCAAACATCACTGAAACAGCCATGTTCTGATCCAAATATCACTAGAACAGTCCTGCTCTTATTCAAACATCACTAGAACAGTCCTGTTGTCATCATTTCTTTTTCAGACAGCATTTGTTCCTACTTACATACACCCACATTTCATAAAAATCAAACAATTTTCAAGGATGATATAGAAGAAAAATGGCTTTAGCAAAAATCCGGGCCTTCTGGTTATAGTGTCGTTTTAGCTACCAGCATACAGCACTCTGTTAGCGACAACAAAAACGTAAAAAGACCCAATCTGAAGAAAATTATTTTTTTAATTCTTTTTTTTAACATGCTCTTATATCATTTTTATAATAATTGAAGACACATAAAAGAATTTAAGCTTAAAACTACACTTGTGAGAAATTCTTTTTGAAAAACATGGTGAATCAGCAGCGCACAAAAAATATCGTTTTGAAAAAGCGCTGTTGTGATGCATTAGCTACAATCGACGGGCCAAAATCTTACTGCTCCGCTGCATTCTGATGCCTCCACTTTCAAATACCTCTTTGTTTTCCCTTTTTTGTTGTGCTGCTAATGTTAGGGGTTAGGGGTTGTAAGCTAGAGTGTAAACACAGGAATGTTGGGAAATAAGTGGAGGGTTACTTCCGGGTTAATAGTCCCGCACACAACTCAGAAACAAGTTTCTGATGCCCCATAGTTTTTTTTTTTTTTTTTTTTTT
>NC_050517.1:22997224-23001177 GCF_002922805.2 Oryzias melastigma
AATTAAAAGACCCCTGTGAAAGCTCTTAAAAATAAATGAAAAAAGGATCAGTGCATGAAATTGTAACTTTAGGAGACAAATGTAAATTGTGTTCTTAGCTCACAAGAAAAAATTATTATTTTTTTAAATCGTGATCATTTCAAGGTTCCAAAAATAAGGCATACAATAGAAAACAAACAAACCACTTCAGACTAATAATGCCAAATTTTCAAAACAGGTAACACAAAAAGTTTTGTAATAAATTTGAAATGCAATCCCTTAATAATAAAAGCAACCATTCAGGCAGCAGTATGGAGAAACATTAAACATCCCTAATCCTTAATCAGCATGTTCATTGACAAATTGCATAATCACCATTACACTGTCTATTTAGTCAGCTAGCTCAGAAAAACATCACGTCCAGTCCAGAAGCGTCATCAGGGCTGTCCCTGCTGCGGTCGCATGATCCCTGCATGTGCCCCAGCAGCACGCTTGTTGTCTCCCGATCAGCTGTGGGTTAAAGCCCGCCCTCTACCATGTTCCGGATGGTAACAAGCGGACCAATCAGAGACTAGCAACTGCTGCAGGACAAAAACAAAACAATTCCGCTCACGCTGCCAGAAAACCCTTCAAACTTCAGCAGATTGAGTCATAGGATGATTTAGTTGTGAAAATATAGAACAACAACACAACTGTGGGGGTTTTAGCGAATAAGGATATCAAGGTGTACCGTTTGTACGTCTAAAATAAAAATATACATTTAAATAGAATATACTAATGTGATTTTTCTAACCAGAATATGTCCTTATATAAAGACTTCAATT
The DNA here is from genome assembly GCF_002922805.2 of Oryzias melastigma. Taxonomy (NCBI): domain Eukaryota; kingdom Metazoa; phylum Chordata; class Actinopteri; order Beloniformes; family Adrianichthyidae; genus Oryzias; species Oryzias melastigma. The sequence continues at coordinate 22,998,028 of NC_050517.1, forward strand.
CAATTGTTCAGTTTAGCGTTGTGCTTGATTGATCAATTATTGTTTGTGACAAAAACACACCAACCGTGACTTATTCGCTGGAACAAACATGTCCGTTTAGTCTTATTTTTTTGTATTCGTGAAGTTCCTAAAATGGGAAACGAGTGGTCCGAGAATTTGGTTCATAAAAACGCTGCAGTGGCTCGTCAATATTAATCAAATATCTCCACAGCGACCTTAATTGTTCTCTCTTGATAGCAGTATGCTAAAAAGGAAAAGGGAAAAAAAGCGAGCTACCTTAGCGCTGACGCTGGCAGTTCGTAAATTGGTACAGGTGATGTTTTTTCCCCCGAATAAGTATTTCCAAATGCTAGCTATCACGCGCTAATATTTATTCGATGTGCTGTCAGTGTGTTGGGATCACGTTCAGTGGACTAACAGGTTAAAGGCTTTGAAGCTGTAAGCTAACAAAGCTCAAAGCTAACAAGAGTTAACAGCCAGCGCTGTGTGCTGCGACAGTTTCCGTTGCTAATTCGCTATTGATAAAAACACAACGGCCATTGCTAACCTACAAAACTAGCTAAAGATAAACGACTGAAAGGGGGCTAAAAATGGCGATTAAAAACTGTTTGTTTGCTATTCTGCTAACAGGCTAACGTCTGCCAAGCCGCAGACTCACACAGAGCCTGACCACTAACATTAAAGTAGTCCCACTCCACAACAACGACTGCGAGAACAGTTTGTAATAGTCTAACCATCGCCGTCGAACCGCTGACATTTTCCATAAAAAGAAACTTCCTTCGCTTGTTTGTGTGCTGTAAAGGATACAGTTTCACCACGTCGGTATCCATTCGCCTCTTGCCCGGACTTGGAGAAGACATTTTTGTGTACCTCTCTGAAGAGATCCAAAAATACTGCGGCTGTGGGGGCTACCTCAACCTTTCAGTCAGGAAAGAAAACACCTAAAACCTTCTAATATCTCAGTCGCCTTCCCTAGAAGTGCACAAACTGAAGCCTAGCTGCAACATTGCCTACTTTTTTTCCCCTCCGGAGTCTCTCTCTGCCTGACCAGCTCTACCTAGTTGTGTCCTGTCCTGAAGACTCTGCCTGCCAGTGACCAGACTGATCAGAGGAGGGGCGCAGACATAGAAATGCACTTCAAGAGTGCGGCTACACTGCGAGCCCTGCTGTTAAAGAGCCGCAAACAAGACGACTCTTGTCTTTTCCGCAATGTACGAGGACTACAAATAATGTACATACTGACTCCCAGTCCATCTTTGAGAGACTGCTCAAAAAATCCTAAATTACAAAGTGCTGGTTGATCTATTGTGTCTAGATCTATGCTGAAATTGACTTATTCAGAACCTATAATAAGCACGTTAGGAACAAGTTGAGTCACGTGAATCACACAAATGATAATCATGAAAAGTCATATGGCAAGTTCAGGTTATTATCTACAGTATTGATATTTGGGTTCAAGGTATAAAATAAATTATAGGAAAAGTGATTCAAAACAAATATAAAAGCGTGTTCGTTTTGTGCTTTCTTGTTTTGTTTTTTTTATGTCACGTGACATGGATACATTTACACGTGTATAGTGATAAAACACAATAAATAATCTTTCATATTAGGAAGACTGTACAAACTAAATTTTCAATAATTTTGAATTTACTGATTTAGATGAACCAAATTAACTGATATTGAACTAGCATTTTATTTAGTAGAAAATAATTTACAAATTCAATTCTAGCAAAAACAATTCACTAATGAACAAGTTTGTTTAAAACTAACCATCATTTTCAGGAAGACTATTGGGATTCAAAAACATACTTTCTTTAAATTATTTGTATATATTTTTGCTATCATAATATGTGAACAGTCATGGTCTGGATAAGACATGTTTATTCAGATTACTTTATGTCACTTAAATTGTAAATATAGAAGCTTAATATTATTTTCAGATACCAAAAATAACAAGAAATTTAAAATAACAATGTACAACATCTAGGTGCCTAAATATGCAATACTGTAATAAATAGTAATAATAATAATAATAATAATAATAATAATAATAATAATAATAATAATAATAATAATAATAACAATTTTGTTTAAATAAGAATAGGATAGATTATATTATCTAGCTATTATTATCTAGTTTGATGAAATATCTAGCGTATGAATGATTTTTATATAATCAAGAATTGGTGACTCACAAGTACTTCGAGGGTACATGTTAGAGAACTGCTGGATTGGAAAACACTTGAACGTTTCATCTGTAAAGTTACATTTCCTATGACTGTGAACGCAACACATTTTCCCCGTCTCTGATTGGTCATTTCATGTCAGCTGGTTTTGATGTTTCGGACAGCTGCAGGTGTGGACAGTAAATATCTATTCTATTGTGCAGACGAGCGCGAGCTGGTTTTTAAGTCCCATGTCGTCACGGTTTCCCAAACTGCAGTGGGCTCCCGTGAACCATCTCCGCGCGCTCCCCGCTGAAGATGTCGTCGGTCGAGCATGAAGAAACCTTCAGTTTCCTGAACAAGTTTGAGAAACTGTCATGGAGGCCCTTCATCCGCGACTCAGGTTTGTAAACAAACCAAGCAGCCGGAAAGGGGTTGGATATCTAGAAATATGTCGGTTGGATTATATTAAATGGAAACCTGGAGGTTGTGTAGACCGAGGCTCTTTGTGCTGAGTCATTCTAACGATGCTTGCCTTGGAAGTTGGTCAGTTTGGTCGTAGGAGCCTAAAGGCCAGAGTTAGCTTAGCAACGGAAGCTACACAGCAGGAATTGCTAGCTTTTACAATTCGTCTCCTGTTCAAAAGTTCTCAAAAAAGGATTTGTGTAGCCTTTGGGATAATAAGTTGGTCTTAAAATTGAAAAGAAAATTAAAATAAAATAAATATTATGCTACTTCATTTGGTTGTAGTTTTAAACCATAAATCCCAAACTTGAATTTGTAATACACTTATTCATACTACACGTGTTGTACAGTAGGACTGCAGTAGGGTCTATTCGCAATAAAATAATACATTAAACTGATTTTTTTTAATCATCTCTTATTTTTTTTTTAAGTAAATTTATATCAACTGTTCACAAATGTATGAAATGCATTTAAGCTTTAAGACTTTTGAATTGTTTTTTTGTCTGAAAAGTGCTAAACT
>NC_050517.1:23001231-23021322 GCF_002922805.2 Oryzias melastigma
AGAAAAATGTAAAATATGGAGCCAAATTCCGGTCATAAAGATTTGAAACCCAGATAAAACAACTTAAAAATTTTAAGCTGAAATATTGGGGCTTAAGATAAAAAAAAAAATAAGTGTCTGAAACTTTCTGCTATACCAATATAAATTTAATTTCAGCTTCAATTTTTTTTCACTTTCAACTTGTTGTTTATTTGGGTTTCAAATCTTTATGACTCTGATTTAGCTCCATATAGAAGCATTTAAAAAATCTTTGGATGCAAAAAGAAAAAACATTTTTACGTCTCAGTTCAGGAGCTTCCCCTAATTTGAATGCTCGTTTTTAGTCCTCAGTTGATGCGTAAAACCTGAAAATTAATGTCACTTTGAACACAAACCAAATGCTCACTCGGTAAATTTAACCCTAACCCTTGACTCTTACCATAAACCCATAACAAACACATTTTGTTCATCATGAAGAATTGAATATGTTAATGATTATGTTCTGAATGTGTCATTTATTGTAATTTAAAGTTTGCTGTGCATCTGCTGGGTTTTCAGGCTCCAAGAAACGAGCGCGATGGCTTCAGGCGCGACGCATCTTTTCCCCAACCTGTCCGAGCCTGCGCATCCCCAACCGGTTTCTGAGAGAGGGTACTAAAACCTGGCTAGTGTCCGGTCAAAAAAGTCACTTCTGCATCTCTTAAAAGACTTGAATAACTGATTTATATGAGTGTTTTCAGCTGTTTATATATATATTTTTTTCACAGGGCATTGTATCCCTCCTGCTCGCAGTGGGCACCGCTGTGTTGCAGACGGCAGCAACTTGTACGTCTTTGGAGGTTACAACCCGGACTTTGAAGAGGCAGGTGGCTCTGAAAATGAGGACTACCCTCTTTTCAGGGAGCTTTGGCGGTATCACTTTGCCACGGCCACCTGGCAGCAGGTCCGCACAGAAGGATACATGCCCACAGAGCTGGCTTCTATGTCGGGTAAACATTAACATGTTATTATTATGTATGAGGTTGCATTCATTTCTAAGAGATGCTATCCAATAATCTACACGTTACTTATTTAGCGTTTTTTACAGCTGAAGTGAATTTTTGCATAAATATATAACTTGGTTGGGACTAGCCGTTCCACGAGGGTGCTTCAGCTTTGTGTTTTAACATCATCTCTAACACCTGGATGCATCATTATCAATGCTTTTCATAGATCTGATGGGTGCCTGAAAGACATGGTGTTCACTTATCGTTTGTTATTTTAAAACGTATAAATCATGTCACATTTTTTTTCTTCAGATGGTTAGATCTGCCAATCAAAATGTTTTTTTATACAAAATATTAATTTAAAATTAAGATCTAAAAATCTGAATCATCAGGCAGAACTTGAGCAAGCAATATTTATTTTAATTTCATGAAAATCTGTAAAGCTGTGTTCACATCGCCCTTGGCAACTCGCATTCCAGTGCCCACTTTTAATGAAAAGTCTTATGTAAACACCTGAAAACTTGCATTTTGGGTTTCTGGGCTTAAAACTCCCTGCTTATACAGCGCTAGTTTTTAAGTCAGTTTTTGGTCTTAACGTTCAACAAGTTCAACATTTGATTTCTTGAATGTCAAACAGCGGAACTTTGACCTATCAGTAACTTGGATTTGTTATTGACATAGGAGAGGCATCCATGTTTTTTCTTCCAAATTTATTGAACAAAAGCACAAGAAACAAGAAACGCAATAAAAAATGTGTAAATAATGTAAAATACAGTGACAATAACAAACAGCCAAGGGGTTGGTTACACAAATACATGCAAATATTCAGAAATATCAATAGCTTTAAGTCTATTTGGTAGTAGAGTGTGATGTTGATTTATGTAAAAGAAAAAATTACATGTTTGAATATGGAATTTTGAAAGACTTTTGTAAAATATTATGCTTTTTTGAGTTTTTGAAATGACAAAACAGTAAATTTTCGCAATAGGGATAATTCATGGAAGTGTCAACCATTTTAAAATTTATCTTGTTGGATGAATTGTGGTTTGTGTCTGACCTGAGTCTTTTTGTACGGCTTCAACATTTCGCACCAAACCTTTTCCAACTGTAGGTAGCGGACATGTTCTAATAAACAAAAGAAGAAGAAGCCCCTCCTTGCTTGTCCAGTGTGAACATTACGTGTTGTCATGTAGCTACTAGCTCGTTCTTGAAAGCTCATACATAACCATGTAAATGTAGCTGAAGATTTTCTCTGTATTAGTGTTGATGTCTGTCTCTGTTGCAGCTGTCATCCATGGAAACAATCTTCTGGTATTTGGTGGCACGGGGATTCCCTTTGGTGAAAACAATAGTAACGATGTTCACGTCTGCAATGTTCAGTATCGACGCTGGAACTTGCTCAACTGCAGAGGGAATAAACCCAACAAGATTTACGGACAGGTAACGTTTGGACCAGAAGTGCCACAAATGCCACAAAGATCACAAGTATTCATTCACAATCTCCACTTTTTCAGGCGATGGTCATTATAAACGGTTATCTGTACGTGTTTGGAGGGACAACAGGCTACCTTTACAGCACCGACCTGCACAGGCTGGACCTGACCACCAAAGAGTGGACCCATCTCAAACCCAACAACACACCTTCAGATCTACCTGAAGAGAGGTCAGCAGGTGATCGCTGAGGGATCAGATTCCCAACTGCATAAATTCCTTAAAGTCCACCTATGACAATTTTTTTAAATTTGAAAACGACATTCTCAGTAGTGTTTTAATTATGATTATGACATTTTTAGCCAATATCCCACAACCCAAATATCTTTAAAAAGCAATTTTTCATGTTGATCTAAAGCCTGCGTCTGCAAAATATCCTCTGAGGGGGCGTGGCTTTTAGACCTGACTGGAGCTGCTCCGTCTCGGAAACCCAACCCCTCCCCCATCTGATTATGGTAGCTCTGTCTCTCACTAGCGTAAATCATCACCACTGCTTCACAAAATTGTCTAGCAGTATCATTTTGAGCTTGATGTCAGCTCAGACGAGGAAGTGAGGAGCTTCATGGACCGAACTTTCAAAGACTTACAATACTTTACAGCTGCGGTCAAATGAGCCGCCGTTCGCATTTCCGTGGTCGCATCAAGAGCTCAGTGGAGTCTTGCAGAGTTTTTGCAGCGTTCTCAGTCCTGCTACCGTAAGTATTGTACGAAACTCACAAAGAAATCCAGCGACGGCTGATTTGACCATGAAAATGCGAATGGTGGCTCATTTGACCGCAGTCAATGCCGTCTTATCTTCTCTGGCTCCTGATCTAAATACGCTACCCGGGCCAGATGAGGGGTTTAGCGCATGTGCAGCAGAGCTCTTCTGACGTATTAACTGTTCATTAATTCAAACAGAGCGTTTCTGCAACAGTTTGATTGACAGCAATTTAAAAGGAGAAATACTCAGAAATGCAAAAGCGAAATTATTTCTTATTACATTTGTTCTCTTTTATAAGAAAATGCCTCACAGATATCCTAAAAAACTCAAAAAACACGATTTTCATGGGAGGGGACTTTAATGATTTTTACATTTTAGATACAGGCATGAGCTGGCTCATGATGGACAGAGAATATACATTTTAGGAGGTGGGACTTCCTGGACATCATACTCACTGGATAAAGTAAGAGGAGTGATAAGTTGAGCCTTTTTGACATAGTAAGGGGAGCACTTATTTATATTATAACATTTCTGTTTTTCAGATTCATGCATATAACCTGGAGACAAATTACTGGGAAGAAATGGTCACTAAACCCCATGAAAAAATAGGTATGTGATCCTAATCAGATTTATATTTCCATATATCAGAAACCTTATTTTCTTATCTTTGATTTTTACCAGGATATCCTGCTTCTCGCCGCTGTCACAGCTGTGTACAGGTCAAAGACGGTGAGAAACCCCTCAACCCGACTTGGCATTCTGACATGTTATATTTGAACTCACGCGTGTCATGTGATTTGCATTAACCTGCAGAGGTGTTTGTATGTGGCGGTTATAACGGGGAGAGCATCCTGTCAGACCTGTGGAGGCTGAACCTGCGCACCTTTCAGTGGATGAAGCTTCCTGCTGTCATGCCTGAACCTGCTTACTTTCACTGTGCAGCAGTCACTCCGGTTAGTGAGATGTTATACTATAACATCTTTAGTCTTCTGTAGATGTTAGTGTTGTAGAGATGTTGTAGAATAAAATGCAATTTTAACACTCAATCCAGGCTCTGATTATCTATCAGGGGGAAAAAGATTGGTCATACTTCGTCTTTACACAAGTGCTATATATAATTCATTGATTATTTTTTCAACACAAAGGAACATTTTCTGTGATAACGTTTCTGAATGCATGTCTACCTAATTCGGCCTTCCTGTAGGAGAATTCTCAAATGTTTCCTTTACAAGTTTCCACCAATCATCAACTTGATTTGATTGAATCTTCATTCTCTGTAAAATGTTTGAACTTGGAAGATTTTCTCTACTCTAGCTTCAGCTTCGTCTGATTTTTAATGTGTGATAGACTAATAAAGCAAAATAAAATGACGCAACAAAATATAATATAAACGTGAATCCATAGTTTCTCCAACTTGGGCATCTTTCTCTGCTGCTCAAAGCAAACAAAATACTGCCTTTTGTAATGAAAGCCACAACATTTCCCTCTGATAAATAATCTTTAAAGTTTATTTCTTGGTTTTCTTTGTGATTTTTCATCTTACTGTTCAAAAGAACCTACAAAATTGTTTTTATTTTTCAATTGATTTCCTCATATTTTGTCAGTTCATGTCAAATGGGAGTTTTTTTTAATGTATTTTTTTCTTATTTAACTTTTGACTGCTCTTTTTTTGTTAGGCTGGCTGCATGTACGTCCACGGCGGTGTGGTCAACATTTCTGGTAACCGAAGAACCGCCTCTCTGTATAAAGTGTGGCTGGTGGTGCCCAGCCTGCTAGAACTGACCTGGGAGAAGCTGCTGAAGATGTTCCCTCACTTAACGCAGCTGTCCACGCTTCAGCTGCTCAGCCTGGGACTGACCCACACTCTAATCCAGAGGCTCAAATAGACTCAACACAATGACTGAAACGGACGAAGCCGCACCGAGGCTGAAGGTCGTAAAACGGAGCCAAGATGGCTACAAAAAATTCATTTTTAACTTTTTTTTTTTTTTTTTTAAATATGAGTGAAAAAGTTTTGAGTTTGTCATGCTGCTATCAGCGCAGACAGCCGACGGGGTGCTGATTTCAACCTCAATGCACTTCAGACACTTTTCCTGAGTTTGTGATTTCAAACATGCATGTCAGTTTGTGTCGTCACAGGAGAAACGGAGCATGAGAAATCACCCGCTAGTGAGCAAAGCAAACCGTCCTTCAGGTAAACCCATTTCGGCTTGTTAAAGGGCTTGTTGCAATTTTGCAGATGGAATTTCGTCACATTTAGCTGTCGTATCTTTTATGATGGGAGTTAGCCTTTAATTTTTGTGGAAACGAGTTTGAAAAACCTACATGACAAAGAAATTGCATTGTATTTTATAAGGTCCAATACTTAAAAATCACATTTTTAATCCTGATATTTCTGCAGTTCTGTTCACCAAATTGGAAGTCGCTCTTTATCACTGTGAAACTTTATTGTACTCAACAATTGGGGAATTTTTCCATCTTTGACCAAAGTGGTTCTTAGGTTTCTAACTTTTTTTGTGCCTTTTGATTATTTAAAATAGACCTGACTCCTGTCTGAATTGCATTGATATATTGCAGTTTTTTTTCAGCCTCATAATTACCTAAAAGAGTGTGCTGTCTATTTTCTAACAGTTTTCCAGAACTTTCAGCTGATATATTTATTCTTTGACTTTATGCCTGAACTCCACTTTAACCTTCACACTCAAGAACTCACATTAAGTGCTATTATTATTTTCCACTGTTTTTCTAGAACATTTTGCATCTAAAGGAGTTCTAATCCTTGTGTGAGAAGTTCTAAAGATGCTAAATACTGTGATAAATGTAAAGAGCTTAAAACCCTTAAAATCATCTTTTTTTTTTTTTTTAAATCTCTATTTTTTTCCTGTTACGTTACTGAAACTCTTAAATACTGTGGATCCTTCCTGGCACGTTTGCCACCAATTCACCAGCTTTACACTCAGCCTTTTATTTCCATCCATCTAATGTTTTTAACCAAGTGCTTTTCTTTTAAACACCTTTTTTATAATGTTATGGCTTTATTTATCTGCTTTTGTTTTTAAATAGAAAACTAATCTGCTGGATAAATGCATTCAAACTGATGTTCATGTGCACGTCTTAGGCCTGCATGTCAATTCATTTCAACATTTGGGAGGAGACAAAGATCTGTCAAAGCAAATAAGACTGCACTGTTTTGTATTTTTATTTTTTTTGTCTGTGTCAACAATAAAAACGCAGACGAATACTTTTTACAATTTGATGTTTATTCATTTTTTATCTATAAAGTGCAAGTTAGTTTGATCACATTGTATGGCTTACAGTAGTTGTCCAAACCTTCAACAGTACCTGAAAACATCAGTTGTGCATGATAAAAACAGCTTTTTCTCTTTCAGTAGTACAAACACTATTTTAAGCTAGAACTTTTAGCAGAACTTCCTGCCGACTGTTTTAAAATTAAAAGATGTCATCAAAAGTACATAAAATCTTAAACTATTATACATTCTCAAATTCAGTCAAAGATCCACAGATAATGTCACCGCACTTAAAAATTCTGACTTTTAACGGAACAAGTTGCGTTCAACAGCCGGCTGGAGATGGAGCAAAAAAATAGAGAGCCAAAAGGATGAGGTAGACGACCACCAGCGCTGTACCTGAAGGAAAAAAAAAAAAACAAAACAGCAGAGCTATACACAGGAAAATTGAAAATGAGTGAAGGATATTGAGGTTAAATGTTTTAAACCACAAAATACAACTGTATTCTGCACTGATGCTTGTTTTCTTAAATATAAAGTTTTAAAGTAATATCAAACTAAAGCTTTCAAGGTAAGAAATGGTTTAGCATGCCACTGAAATTCATACAATTGTTTTTTTTTTTTTTAAATTTGGTCCACTTTGAGGATGGTCCCTACAAAATATACCATGAAAAATTGTTTCTGAACTTATCAGAAAATGTTTTTCCACTTTAAGCATTAAATACCCAATTTTTTTTTAGAGATTTATTTGTGACTTATTTTGTTTTAAATTCACGAGAGTCCCATCTTACTTCTGTATGATTACAACTCTAAAACTTACTAAAACAAAATCTTCCAAATCCTTGGTAATCACCTGTCCCTTATGTAATACAACTTATAAGTATATTTTATTTGATTCTAAATCCAACTTTCAGCTATTGGATTCTGGATTTTTTTTTTTTTTTTTTTTTTTTTTTTAGGTTACATTTTTTTAGCTAAAAGTGACTGTGGGGTGATGGAGGTGATAAAAGGGCGCCATTTTACAAATAATTTGTGTTTTTACATATTTCTTTTAGTATGTGAAAGTAGAAAGACATTATTACATTAGCAATAAAAACTGCTTACATTCAATGTAAAAGTAGCTTTGGTCAGTGGAGACATGCTCGTTTGTCTGACCTCTTTGCCTCAGTAACCATAATATCATTGTCAAAATATGTTTGAGTGTGATAATGAAGATACATCAATTTATCAATTTTGTTGTTTTAAATGTATTTTGAGGTTTACTTTAATATGAACATATTTGAGGTCAACCTGAAATATATAATTTCCCTTTCCAAACCTTGAAGTGCTCTAAAACTCACCCTGAAAATAGTCCGACTTGCCATCCATGAAGATGTAGTTGACTAAAATCACGCTGAATATACTGGCCCACAGGTGCAGGTCACTGAACAGCAGTTCAAAGCCCACATCCTGAGGAGCACAGAGGCGGAGTCTGATTACACAAAGACAGCCTGCAGGAATTCTCAAATCCATACAGGAAATGAAGAATGGCGTCTTACACAGAAGGCGTTAAACACGACCAGGATTGGAATCTGCAGCATGCAGACCTGAACCGCAATACAGCTCCCAACCTCCAAACTGCAAGAAACCAAACAGAAATAAAGACCGAAATCCCCTTTTAACGTACGATCATGAACCGGCCGCTACCTGAGACTGATGTTGTTCTGGAGTGCAAACTGGATCCCGTTGACGATCTCTGGGATCTCTGGAACCATCGCCAGAACGGTCACCCCAATGAAGTACTAAAAAAAAATCAAAGAAGTTCAGAGAATCTAAGTCTAAAAATGGTTTGCTTCGCTCAGATGCTGACCTGCGAGATGTTTGGTTGGCTCAGTATGGGCTGGATGTGCTCCGTAGTGAGATCTGCACAGGCGGATGTGAGGACGGTGGCTATGATGAGGATGACCAGAGACCGCCACCGCGACCAGTGGACCACCGTCTCATGGTGCTCAGTCACTGCACAAACACAAAGAGAGATGAAGCTGCACTCTATCAACAAATGTCCCCTTTAGGAGAAACTTTAGACGCGTTGTACCCTGTCCTTCTCCAACGTGAATGTTGTAAATGTGGGAGTGTGTCTTCAGGGTGAAAATCAAACCAATGATGTAGGCGATAGGCAGGAGGGTGGACACTGAGTACACCAGTGGCCTGGAGGGAAAAAAAACAAACCAAGGTTTAATTTTTTGGCATTTTAAAAAATCTCTGAAATAATGGAATAAAAAATTCTTAAAATGTTGCTACTTTTTAATTTGTGTGTACATCGAGAAACTTCTTTGTGCACGTGGCTTAATATTTTATTATTGAGCACTTTGTGATTGTAGAAAAAGACGTGAGGAAAAGAAGAAAACTCACTCGACATGGCTGTGGAACAGCGTACTGTTTTTCTGTGGATGCAGACAAAAATCTGAGTTACAGCAAAGAACACGTGAATCAGAGCGAGAATCTGAGACTCTTGTTGCTAATGACCAGATCGTAGTGGCAGTTGTGGCACACAAACAGGCCGCTGCTGGAGTTGGTGCAGGAGTCGCACACCAGGTTCCCATAAGCCTTTGAGAAGAGCGTGGGGGCAAACACACCTGCCACAGACAGACAGAAAAGCAGGGGTAAGTTTGACAAATTCACTCATTAGCAGAGCTGGAATTTGAAAAGATTCTAACATCCAAAGCAGTAGACAAAAAAAGTCAATTTTTTTAACTCTGACACCAAGTTCCCTAAGATTGGATCTTTTTTAAGTTAAATAGCAGAGGTGACAGGTGGATTTTATTGACATTATATCGATCCAATAATACTTGAGCTTAAGCTGCCTTCTTATTGTCTAATGTAACTGAAATATAAAATGAACAAAAAAATAAACAAAAGAAATTAAAAGGTCTAAATAAATAAAATCAAAAACTTTTTAGTAAAACAGTCTGACAAAAGAAACTGAGGGGAAGTCTAAATTTACGTTTTTTTTTCAACAAAAATTATATTATTTTTGAAAGAAATGAAAAAAAAAGATGAGGAAAAAAAAACGTTATTGTTTCATTGTGTTTTTTCTAAGATGTTTTGGCGACATCTAGTGGCAAAAAAATAAAACTATATTGTTGATCATTATATACATAAAGTTTTAAATGTAAAAATATTGATGCTTGTGAAAATAGGGTATATTTTACTGTATTAAATTATTTTATTTTACTCTGCGAAAAGTAAAATTGTGAAAAAAAAAACAGTTTTTGAACTATTCCTCATCTTTAACCCTTCTGCAAAATATTTACATCCATTTACATTTATATTCAATATGTTGCATTTTTTTGTCATGAGTCCCTGGGTAAAGTCTAACATGTCCCAGGAATGGGTGGACTTAAGGCCAAGTCTCCAGTATCATCATTTTTTTAGGAATTTTTTTCTAAAATATCAAGATTTTCAGTAATTTTCTAGCATGTTTTTAGGATCTTTTTTGATCTCTGTTTTTTTTTTCATTTTGTTACATAAACCACAGTTGAAAATAAAAGAAAACTGCTCTAAGTTGTTATAATTTGATCTATTTCTTATGAGAAATACTTTTTACTGGGTATATTATAACGGGTAAAAATTAGCCGGTAAAAGTGATAGTGTAACTTTTTACAGTGAAAGTGTTCTAGGGTTGAGGGTCTCCATTTCCAAGGTTTGTTAATGAACATGTAGCTTAAACTGCACCACAGGTTGTGTTTCCATGTACAGATGCATATTTTATAACCTATTGCTATATTTTTTAACTTGAGAATTTGCACCAATGTCCAATTTAAACTCAACATTGTGGAAAAATGGCCGTGCAAATTAAAATGCATAGATTTTAAGTTTTAAAAAATAACTTAAAGTAAACTATGTATTAAAATTTAATTTTTAAATACATTTTATAATGCATTTTCAAAATGAATGGTCAAATTGCATATTGAGTGATCAGTTTTTGCCACTTCTGGGTATATATATAAAAAAAAAACTTCCATACAACACGAAAGTACCCAAAGTTGCAGTTCCTCAAATGGAAGAACTAATCGAGTTTAAATAAATAAATCATAAACACAGGTTTTATACAGAACAGTATAAAAAAATTCTTCCATAAAAAAACACTTTTGCGTTTTTACAGTCACCTGATTCAACTGGTTTGAATGCTATTGATCTGACAGTTGTACCTGAGCGCGAGTATTACATTGTCATCAATAGTTTTGACCAATTAAACCATTTTAAAAACTTGTTTGAGTCAAAATTAAGAAAACTCCGCCTTTCGACTGCTCTTTTTTAGGGTTTAGCTACAGCATACTCAAACTTTCTACAGCTATAAATATTTGTTAAAGTGACTGATCACGTGGACTGGTGTTCAGATACTTACCTCCAACAGAAATGAAAAGCAGGGCAGAGCTCACGCCCGTAGAACGACTGTTAAACCTTTGTTCACTGTGCTTCAAGCCTCCAATTATCATGCAAATGCCCTGAGAACAGACAGGGAACTTTCCTCTGTTACATGCTACAAATTACAGGGACAAAACAGACAGCTGAACAGTCAAAAAACGTTAGATTACATATTACATGAATAAAATATCATTTGAGTAAACATTTTCCGTTTTAGCCTATTCCCCCTAAAATTTACAAATGTTTTAATATAAGACTTAGGAGTCACAACAATGTTTTAGAGCAAACACTAGATTATATCTTTGTCTTGATTTCGTCGGTTCATATATTCGGATGACAGAGTTTGGTTGGTTCACACTTTAGCACAATGTTTTTTGCTACTAAAAAAGTCAAAAAAATGTATTCAACTTCAGAAATACTCCAAAAGAAAATAAAGATCTCAAAAAAATTATTTTCTTACTAAATTATTTGACTTAGCATAATTTTTTATATGTGTAATCTGGTATTAACATGGTTCATAAATATTTAAATTTGTTTCTATGGCAACTATTGTCACCAATCAGGAGTGAGCTAGTTTGAAGCCACAACATGCTTTTACTGAGGCATCTGATTGGTCAGTTTATAACTTTAATAACTTGCAATAAAGAAAAAAGATATATCAAGAAAAAAAAAAATTAAGATTAGCAAGAAGATGTTTGGAAAAATGTATCAGAGTAAGAATGATTATTCTAACAAATAGAATTATTGTTTATTTCTCAATAGGAGTTTATGGGATTTTGGCTTCTTGGAGCCAGCAGGTACTTCCTGTTTGGAAAGCGAGGGGGGAGGGGTCAGGCTGTCCAGTGATTATACAGTCCAGGCTGACTCACTGGGATGAAGAGGATGCATCCGAGCAGGGTGCCCGTCAGCGCCGCCTTCACAACCTCCTGCAGACACGGGTTGTTTTCGCGGTGGCCTCTGAGCAGGGCTGTGATGTAAAACGTCAGTTCTGTGATTGACCCAAAGGTGGCGTTGACCACGGCGCCCACTGCAAAGTTACTCTGTGCGGAGATACTGCAGACAGTAACAGTGTTAACGTCTTTTAGTGACTTCCGAAAAGCATTTTCTTGAAGAAAAACTGCTTACCTTGCAATTCCCATGCCAATATAATAAGACAGAGGAATGATGGAGCCAACAGCTGTGGCAAATTTGACATCAGAGCTGGCCCACTGGTTTCCTCTGTCCACATACCCAATGACAAGAGCAACTATGACCAGAGGAAGGAGGTCTGACACGGCGGTTAAAGACAACAGATCTTAAAATGCTGTATTGGTGTACACACACATTCATGTACTACGCTAGTAAAGGATACTGACGGCAAAAACGTTGATCCCATCAACAGTGTACTTGTAGTAGTACCAGTTAGCCGCGTGGTAGCAGCACAAACGTGCTCTGGTCTCATAGCCGTGATGCTAAAATTCAAGTGGACATCCCTCCTGAGTGAGCAGTTATTCCATACTGAGAAACAAGACTGAGCCCAGTACCTGTCTCTGGGAGCTGCTGGAGATGGAGACATCCTCAGGAGGCAACAGCAGAATGACACTCAGAGTCTGAGCGTTCAGTTTGGCAACTGGGATGGTGAAAACCAGGATCCAGGAGATGAAACAGGCCAGAGAGTGAACAATCACCAGGGGAGGGTATCCCAGCAGCAGCCACACGTAGGTGGAGAGGCGATGCTACAAATGAAGATACGTTTGGTTATTGGAGTACCGATTCATTGATTAATCGATTTATACTCCTACGATCCAACCAGATCGCTCCGTCTGAGGAAAACTGTTAATCGAATCCACCAATATCATTGTAAAGTTGTTTAAAAAAATAAATGGATCAATTTCATTGGTTGGTTGACAGTCTTTAATATTTTCAATTGGTCGACCAAAGGAAGTGGAGGCGGGGTTTAGTAAAAAAAATAGGCAGGAAGTGGGTCCTGCCCAGATGAGAGTCTGACAGATTACACATCAATTTCAATTTTGGGTGAGAAAAAGTGACATTTTGTAAAATAAAAGGCATTACAGTAGGAGGGGGATTTTTTTGCAATTTCATTTGAATTTCGACAGAAACACAAATTAAAATGTAATAAATTTTAGGTTACTTTAACATGAATTGAAAACAAACAATGTCACGAAATTTCATTTTTTAAGCATAGAATTGTAAACTATAAACTGCATTTCCAAAATGCATAGCAAAATTCAACACTGAATTGTAAACTGCAAAAAGGATTTTCATTTGAATTTTGGCGCCAAAAACCTCAGACAATTCAAAATGCAATGGATTTTGCTTTTATTTATGATTTTATTTTAGAATATTTAAGATTGACTTGTAACTTTTCATATTGAAATCTAAAATGCAAAATGCATTTTCAAATTGCAAATTGGATTGGAAATGGTTTATTTCAAGCAATCAAAGCTAGACATATTCATAAACAAGGTAAGAGTTTTATATCCATGCAAAGACATATCAAACATAGAATAATAGACATTAAAATGATTTGTAAAACCTCAAGTAATTCATTCAATTACTCGTAAAATACTATATTTTTTAATTTTGTAAACAGAATATAACACAATGTAACTTGGTGGCTGGTGGTCATTTACACATCGTCCAATCAGATCTGCTGATCCCTGCCTGTCACTGACTGGATAGCCACCGTGCAATCTCAAAATGTGTCCGTGCAGCCACTGACTGATCATCAAATCGCCCAGATGCTTTACATTTTCTACTTTTTCTTAAAACCTCTGCAGCCACCACACGGGGTGTAAAAATGCAACTCCCGCCTCCCGACTGCAAATGCCACCTGCCAAATTTGCTGATATTTCTGGATATGCACATATGGTTGTAGTCTGATTCACACTGGTTGAACTTTTTGCTAAAGATGTCCTAAATCAATTTTAGGTCAGTGGATTGAATCATTCAAATTGAACTAATCATATCGGCAACCCACAAATTATGATGTGAATCGAATCGTTAAAATGAATTGTTACACCCCTACGTTTGGTATTTGCTGAACTGAATTTAAACATATGGGAGAAATTCTCAAACTCCTATTGGTCATGCTGTATGTAAGTTTGAAGATTTACCCAATAGGGGGTGCGTTGGGGTCGCTCTAGCAGCTCTGGATCAGATATTTCTGTCGGTGATGGCAACAGAACCGGAGAACTGTCCTCATCCAGGTCTACAGTGCACTCACAGTCTGGCGCTTGTTCACAGCATCTCCTTAAGGTTTTCCCAATCTGGAAAAACATTCACAAAATCAAATCAGATGAGTGCAATAAAAAGACAATTATGAATTTAACAATAACAGATCCCTATTGACCTTTGACCTCGGAAAGAGGCCACCATCTTTAAATTCCCTCTCACACACAAGAAAATCTTTTTTGCACTTTCTACAAATTTAAACTCCAAGGAATTTCAATGACGGTATTGCCTCCTAACTCCTCGTATATCATTGATAAGCTACTTGGGGAAAAAAATGTTGGAAACAAAGTTTGTGGATATTGAGCGACTAGCTTGCAAAAGTGGCAGTCCTCTGTTACTTTCATATTTTTTTTACCAGATTATTGTGAAACTTGAATACACAAATCATTGGCTCAAGCTGAACAAAACGATATGACATACGATATGAACAGATTGGGAATGTGGGCGTGGTTAACACAAAACCTCCGTTGCCAAGGAAATCCAAAAGTTTACTTCTGCCGATTCTTCTAAAAATTACATCGACCTGTTCATCACCCCCAGGCGACAGAAAAATAAAATGGTTGCTATGGAGATAAAACCAAAAGAAAAGCCACCATTTTGAACAAAGAGTTATTTTTATGAATTTGTCGCTTGCAACTCTGACCAGGAGGTCAGAGGGGGGAATAAGGGGGTGTAGAAGCTGCTCTTCCAGCCAGTGCTTTATTTGGTTCAGTTTTGTATCTTGATTGTTCTGATCTCCCTGTTGGGACAGAAGAAAAACACTAAAGCTGAGCAGTACCTCATGAACTGTGCTGCCAAATGGCCACAGCAAGTAGCCGCACAACGTCCAGCACAGCTTACCTGAAGAATGCGAGAATAAACAAGAGTAAAACAAACAGATTAGAGAAATAATAAAAACCGCCGGCCTCTGATGGACTTACTCACCATAGGGAATCCCAATTATAGTAATGAACATGAACGTGCCGACCAAAAGATGTGCCAGAGACACCCACCAACCGAAGAGGAAAACATAGACTATATTTCCAAACGTAATGAACTGACCTGATGACAGGGGGATGGACAACAAAAACATAAAAGCATTTAGGAGAAATAATCACACAAATGTATCATGTTTTGGTAAATGATTGTGTTTTTCAGTTATACTCAAGGTAACAATGAGTCTTTTAGACCCTTTTCTTTTTGTATGATCTTTTTTCAAGATGCAACAATCTTTTTTCAACTTCAAATCCAACAAAATAAATCAGCACCTGGACCCGAGTGTGGTTTAATGACATTCAGCTCAGAGTAAAGCTCCTTCACCACATCTGAGCGCCCTTCGAACGGCCGCTCTGTCACGTGGCTCTTCCATTTTCTGAAACCAAACTACACACCAAAACTGAGTCAAGCATTTTCTGACCTCTCACTTGTGATGGAAAAACCCACTCATTACTTACTCTGTAGTTATTGACGAGTTTGTTGGCTTCCACCTCGTTCTCAGCTTTTATGGTTCTCTTGTTCGGGATTATCTCCCAGCTTTCTTCACAAGCATGATGGCTTGTGCCTGCGGGGAACAAAAGGAACACCTGCAAACACTATTTCTTCAGAGTCTATGCATGCGACACGGTACTAACATGGATGTGCAGGCATGCATTTTACTGCAGGACATGACGAAAGGTGTGGAGACGAAACACAACTGTTTGACGCCATGAGCTGTTCATGGAGCTCCTCGTGACCATCATGACCGCCTGAAGAATCTGCGACAACAAAATAAGAGACAAATTCATCTCTCTCCATATAATTTAAAAAAAATGAAGAAAAATATTTCTCCAGAAGCCCTAACAAATATTTTGTGGTTATGTATGATTTTAGCAGCTCCTCCCAGAACAGACAGTAGATTTTATTGTTTTTAAATGTGGCAAACTGTCCAGATTAAAGAAAAAATCTCAATCTCACAATTTGGTTCCAGGCCATCACTATGATTGCAAAAAATATACATTAAAATACAACCAATCTTTAAATTAAAATCATCTTATCTGTTTCAAAAATATTTATTTATTTTGAATGATCAAACTTTTGATTTATGGATAAGACAGAAAAAGCACATTTTTCTTTATATACCAATACAAATTATGTACCAGTATATAACATATAGTTAGTATAATTTAGGTAAATTTGAACATAAAACAAATATGTCTTCTCTTTTTCCCATTACTGTCATTCTGAGTTTCATTAATTTCATTACTTAAATTGAATTTATTGTATCTATTTTATTTAGAGCTCATGCACAATACCATTTGAGTCTGTTTTAAATTGTCTTCTACAAAACAAATGTACTTTTTCTTTGTTTAGAAACCAGCTTTGTGGTTTTCACAAAAACGAAGTGGTTTGTCTTCAGCCAGACCGTCAGAAAGTGTCAAAATCGGAACTGCTAATTTTGTTTTCTATTCCTCATTTCATCCACCTTGTGCAATAAACCAGCACCATCTGACAGAAAAAACCCACAACAAGATGCAATTACTATTATGCCTTAACTGCAGATGTATATCCAAATATACTTCTACTCAGTGTGATGCAAAAACCCAGACTCTTCTGCAAAAATCAGTTAAAGTTTGACATTCGGAAATTGGACTTAAAGCAGGTTAAGCTGACAAAAAAAAATAATAATTGTAAAAATAAATTAACTAAAATTGTTGTAAATTAAGGCGTAAATCAAAATTTTACCACCAGCTTGATGTCTTAAAAGACATAAAATAAAAGATGAATTCCATAATTTTTGCTTCTTTTGATTTTTTTTGTTATTCAACCTTCCGACAAGTTTATATGTTCAAAAGTTGTTTTTACTTTACTTGTGATCTCAACTTGTGTTGGTTTGTACTAAGGAGTTTCACTGTATGATATTTTGTATGTGCAAAATTTGTCAATAAAGTTTGTTGAAATTAAAAAAAGACGATTTCCACCATTGATCGTTAGCTAAACTTGTAAACTTTTATCTTCAAGCTTATAAACCTATTTCTACACGTTTATATTATAGCTCTTGTCAATAAAAATGAGGTCACCGCTTTATAAATGTGTGGTGACGTAGCTACTTAGGGGGCGTGAACCCTAAATACATCAATACATTGAGATTTTTCAGAAATTTTCCAACGTTTTGTGGCTTTTTGTCTCAACAAATAACACGGAAAAAGGCCGGGCAAAATCAAATAGTAATGTATTGTAATTAAAGAACATGGAACGCCACAGTTAGCAGCTACAAATTAAGTTTCTAATCTGAGTAACGAGCTCACCTAATGTCAATTCTGTCGGCCTCCTCCTGCGACTGGTCGTGTCTGAGCTCTGCGTGGACGACAGAGACATTCCCGCCGCGTGAAGACCAAACAATAAATAATTTAACGAATAAAACACCCCACAGTGACACACTTTAGCCTAACACACCTCCCCCTCAATCAGATCAGGCGCTTCTGTCGCTCCGCTACACAAAGCGGATGTTGTGCCGCCTAGAATGTTGGGAAATGTAGTCAAAAATGAAACAAGGCAAGCCCACAATTAAGCTAACACTTGTCTTGCTGTAAAATAGATTTATTTTATGAACACGTTGTTTTTGGTTATTTTAAGAAAAGGTTGATTTTGAAAGAATATATTTACTTAATGTATTGATAATTATGGCTAAATACTATATATGTAGAAATCTAACTGTTATTAAAAAAGCCAGAGTTTTTTTAATGTTCACAAAGAAATTGTTTTGCAAATTAATGAAAATCCAATGCAAAAGCTGTTAGGACAGTCGAAGCCTGGACTTGTTTGGCATCATATTTTATTATCATTATTATGATTCCTTTCTTTTGTTACCCCGTGGCAAGTTCAAATTAATTATTCTGTAATTCTCGGTATTGGATCATTTATTCTTTCTATGTGCTACATTTTGAAAAAAAAAAAAAAAAAAAATGATATTATGAACATTATACCTTTACAAATCTGTTTTACACATCTCCTGATTTTACAAAGAAAATATTATACTAATTAAACTAAATGTAGTGATAAAGCTCCAAATTTATTTGGTTTATTTTCCCAAATCCATCATTATTTACAATATTTCATTTTGTCCAAACACAAAAAATAAAGTTTCACAACTAGATAGATTGTCATGATTTTACCTCTGTTTTTTTTTTTTCTATTTTTTTCCTATAATAACTACCCAGGCGTTTATCTTGAAAAATTAGTTATTGTTCTGTGTTCTGTTCTACATAAGAGGATTAAGGCCATGGAGGAATTAAACGGGTATGGATAATTCTAAGTTTAAAGTCAGAATTCTGACTTTTTTTTCTCGGAATTCTGACTTTTTTCCCAGAATTCTGTCCTTTTATGTATTTTTTATAAAGATTTAGAAACATATTAAATTTCTTACTGCTACATTTCATCTCGTACCTCCAAAACCCAACATATTTTGTCTATAAGGGTTGAGCTTAAAAATATATATTTTTTCAATTGAAAGAAAATAACTGAAAAACTGGAATTTAATCTTAAAACTACCAAGAAGTTATCTATTTAATCATTATGTTTACATTCAAGTCGTCTTAGGGCCACAAGGTACTTAGCCTTTGCTGTTATTTACAAAGATGACAATTTAAGTGTATGAAGTGATCTTTATAAATCAGTCAAATATTTTTTTAAATGCACTCATTCCCCTTTGGCTGCAAGTTGTGGCAGAAACCCTTTATAATCTTCAAATTACAAGTATGAACAATATTGTTTCCTTTAAAACAATTAGCAGTCTAATCATTTTCTCTAATATGAAAGTTCATATCTTATGTAGTTGAAATGTGTGCTATTTTTGTAATTGTATTTCTTTTTATATATTTTGCATTTAGTGAACTACTGCATTAACTAGCTTGCAATACTTTTCGCATTGTGTCTCTCATAAAAAATATAGATATGGTTATTTTAAAAAATGCGTTTACTATTAATTGTTGCCTTTTGGAGTAAAATTTTATGCTTTTGTCTGTATTGCCTTTTTGACCTTAAGAAGAGGATCCTTCTGTAAGACGGCATATTAGGGCCTCGAGGGCATCATGTCTGTGGTGTGATTGAATGATTACATTGATGCTGTGGTGTTTTGTGACAGTGTTTTTTTAACACTTTGTCTGGATCAATGAAAACATTTTACACTTTGAAAATCACCATTCGAAACCAAGTTTTGTCTCAGAATTGCATCAAACAGAACAAAACATCAAAGCAAGCTAATTGAATGTTGATTGGTTTAATCCAAGTCATTACAGTTTATTCCACCTGAGTCTAGGTGATTCTAACAGATTGTTTGATTGTTGTCAAAATGATCCTATATGAATGCAAGTCCAAACCAAGATAAATGCTCTTTCTCTTCAAATGATTTGACATTAATCTTTCCATAAAATTTATTATTCGTCACACTATTGATATATCTTTTGTTTCGTGATGCATGAGACCTTTTCCCCTAATTTTGCAGTAAAGAGAGTCAGCTAAATTTTTTCTGACACTCTTTTGTTACATATTATGTCATGAAATCCTTTGTACTGTTTTGCTTTGGGGTTTTTATTGACTAACATCTCTTAAACACATAATTCACACATAATTCAACTGTTCATAATTCCAAATATGTTTTAGCTTTTGTTATAACGATTTAAGTTACAGCAATGTGTTTTATTTTTTTCTGTATTTAACTGAACTATGTTGCCACTCCCATTACATGTATGTAATAGGAGTGGTCTGACATTGCCACAGGCCCCTCATCAGATGTTATGTCATGGACAAATAGCTCCACTATATGGTCAAACATGAGTATAACTTAAGAAATTAACAGAAAATTTTAATTGAAAAAAAGTTTTTTGTCTTTCCATTTCTTTATTTCACATAAAATAAAATAAAAAAGTCAAATTCTTTAAGCCTATTTTCCCTACTTCTCGGTACATAATTTTCCAAACAATCTTTTTAAATGAAATTATTAATTAAACCAAATATTCATTCACAAAAAAATATGTTCGAGATTGGAAAATGCAAATTTAAAGTTTTATTGTTGTAATCAATATTGATT
>NC_050517.1:23021351-23051546 GCF_002922805.2 Oryzias melastigma
CTGCTATGTTACCTTAACAGCCTTCAAAAGTTTCCTTCTGGAAAAGTTAAACTAGTTTTTTCACATTTGCGGTTTTTCACGGAGAGAGGAAGTTTTCTTTATTGTGTATCCTGCCCTGAGTACCAGTGACATTAGAGCCTGTAACGTGTCAAATAAAGTGACACAGTTGGCCAGATCTAAAGTGTCGGATGTTGTGTTCTGGTCAAATAAACATATGACAATGAATAAAAGTTGAGGTCACATGGACATTTTGAAAAGGGCTTTTATGACCTAGAGTTTGATTTGTAGATAAACCCCTTTATGTCAAGCTGTCATCAAACACAACCCTGATCCAACAGCGTTACCCCTTAGCTATCACAGTTCACTTTGTAAATTTGTCACCAAAAATGGGTCATAATCATCAAAATGAATTATAATTTCTAAGAAATTATAGCATTTAGATATTGCACCTTTTTAAACACCTCAAAATTAATGGTTTATTTTCTTTTTTATTATTTCTTTAGTTTTGAGTTTGTTTTGAAAATAATCTTAATATTGCAGCGGAGTAGCACGTATTTAACTAAAATTAAAACTACTAACCATGAACATTTTTCAGCATTTGTGTGGTTTAGTTTTTGTGACATGTTTGCATGTAGTCATATTTTGAGTTTTTGAGGTGCTTTTTAACAGCTTTCAGAAGCAGTTTAACCATTTAAAATTAAGAAAATTCAAGCCCAGATTACACTTTTCATATTATCTTAGTTTGTGAAGAAATAGTATTATAATATATTAGAAGACTTTCTTCTACATAGGACTACCTGAGGTTTAAACAACACTTTATCAACTGAGAGGTAGCACTGAAATATGTGCGATGCAAGTTATTTAATTGTTTTTTTTATTTTTTAGCTCTTGCTACCTAGAAACATTGTAAAAAAAAATACTGAAACTTTACACATTAATTTTCTGAAGACCTCATCATAATCCATGATGTTTAACGGGTTTGAATTGCACTTATTTTTACTGCATCATAATTACCACATCCACTCTATTAAATTCTATTCCAATACCAGAGTTAAGGCTAGAGTTTGGTACACTACGACCGATCCACAGTTATGCAACGTAATTCTGAGAAACTATAAGTCTCCTTTATTATTCCTCTATCAAACCAGTGGTGAAGGAAGTATTTTAATTTTTACTTAAATAAAACTTTTCAACATTAAACAATTCAAATGTGTGTGCGTCTGTCTGAATTAATTTAATTATTCATTAATTGATTTTCTACACAATTAATACTTGCATATGTTTTGCTTTTTTTAAATTCTAACTTTATTACATTTTCTGATTGGGGCTAAAAATCAACTGGAAAGAAAATGTTTTTTTTTACACTTCATTATGTCCTGTTTGGGGTTGCTGGAGCCTATCCGAGTTACCTCAGGGAAAAGGCAGAGTGCACCCTGAACATTGAGAGGTCACACACAGACACATTCATCCATGTTCTTAACCTGCTAAATCCCTTATTAAGTATGATTTTGGACTGTCTGAAGAAAAGCCATGCAAGTAGATGCCAAGTCCACGCAAAAGGGTCCTAGCCATGCTTTCAACCAGGACCAGCTTACTGTGAGGTGAGACCGCTAACTACTGCACCACAGTGCAGCCCATATTTAGTCTTAATGCAATATATTGTGTTTTGGGGAAGAAGCTGGAGAGCCTGGAGGGAACCAGTGCATGGGGAGAACATACAAACGTCACACAGCAAGGAATACATCTGCCTCAGTATGTATTTTTACAGCTTACTGTAATTAAAAACAGTAAAAAAAAAAAAAAACAAAAAAAAAAACATCAAATTGCCACAAAAAGTACATGATTTAAAAAAAGGTTTCTGTCTACATGTTTACATCTTAATTTGATTTAAAACACTAAAAAATACATAAGATTGCCCCCAAAAAATGCAATTATAAAAAGCACATGATTTAAAAAAAAAAAGGTATCCGTACGTATTTTTACATCTTAATTTGGCTTAAACACTAAAAAATACATTAGATTGCCAAAAAATGCAATTATAAATATACATGTTTTTTAATAAAAGCCATCAGCTGCACATGCATTTTGGGAAAAAAAAGGTTGTCTTATAGAAAAAGTCCACATCCATTACACAATTTAACTGTTTACTTTGAATAAAAACACATTACTGTGCTGCTTTATTATTGCTCTCACTCTATGGGGTTCAAACTAATGTGTATTTGTCATTTTTGTGCTTTGTTTAGTGGATATCTAACAGTATGTCAACAGACTGAAAGGGCAAAAGAGGTAATTACTTCCTAAACAGCTAACATTAGATTGTTTCTGTCATGGAAAATGCATGAAAACATACTGCAACAATTTATTTTAATGTTCATTAAATGCTAAGGTTTTTAGGATTCTTGAAATCCTCAAATTGATATGTTAGCGACACATATTTGACTATAATGGTCTTCTGTTATTTCATTCATTTATGTAACAAAAACAATAACACAAAAATGTACATAACTTTTCATTTACTCGAGACCTATTAGTTAAAAAAATGTGGAGGAATGAGCCTTTTCTTTACTACGTCGAAATATAAAATTTCTGAGACATAAATCAATTATAAATATACAGTATATGGCCTGATTAAAAAAAAGAAAAAAACTTTTCAACTGATTTTGTAATGCAGAAAATCATGCTTAGCACAACCAGAGCATTCGCCAACATATACATTTGATGTGGACATCATCCTAATAACCTCATATAAAAGGTTTCTTTTGACCAAAATGTGTACAATATGAGGTTTTGTTGCAGATTCAGGGAAAAGATCACTTTGTTTGTCATTGCCTACTATCAAAACAAACATTTGAGGACAGATAAGTTCGAGACTGCAAAGACCCTGAAAAGGTCTCCATGACCTGGATGTCACAAAAGCCTTTCATTCATTCCAACGCAACGACCTGATCTGACATTTCACGCAAAGGACAGAATAGTCCACATGAATTACATAAAACTGACTTAACAAAACACACCCTGAAGCGTTTGTGATTGGGAGCTACTTGGTTTGAGAGGTGGAGTTTGAAGAGCATCAAAGGTAAAGACACATAAATAGAGCAGGAGAGGGAAATTTACACTTAGGGACCCATCAGGTCAGACAGCTGTGGGACCATGGCAAGGCACTGGAGTATTACGGTTTTTTCCGCACTAGCTCTGATATGTTCTTTCCTGGCGACCCAAGTGGATGCTCAGAAAGGCCCCCCTCAAGACCCTAAGGTTCCATACCCTCCATACTATCCACAGCCGAAGCCGCAGGACCCTCAACACGTTTCACCGCCTTACAACCCAGGGAAGCCGCAGTATCCAGGGAAGCCACAGTATCCAGGGAAGCCGCAGAGTCCACAGTATCCTCAGACCCCTCAGTATCCTCAGACCCCTCAGCAGCCGCAGAGTCCACAGTATCCTCAGACCCCTCAGTATCCTCAGACCCCTCAGCAGCCGCAGAGTCCTCAGTATCCTCAGTCCCCTCAGTATCCTCAGACTCCTCAGTCCCCTCAGTATCCTCAGTCCCCTCAGTATCCTCAGACTCCTCAGTATCCTCAGAATCCTAAGGTGTATGGTGATGACAGTTCTAAGCCTTCAACTCCGTCAAAGCCTAGCTATCCTCAGCCTCAGGCCCCCCAGTACCCATCTAAGCCTCAAGCTCCCCAGCTGCCTCAGGCCCCCCAGTACCCAACTAAGCCTCAAGCTCCCCAGCTGCCTCAAGCTCCCCAGCTGCCTCAGGCCCCCCAGTACCCAACTAAGCCTCAAGCTCCTCAGTATCCTCAAGCTCCTCAGCAGCCTCAGGCCCCCCAGTACCCAACTAAGCCTCAAGCTCCTCAGCAGCCCCAGGCTCCCCAGTACCCAACTAAGCCTCAAGCTCCTCAGTACCCTCAAGCTCCTCAGCAGCCCCAGGCTCCCCAGTACCCAACAAAACCTCAGCAGCCCCAGTACCCAACAAAGCCTCAGTCTCCTCAGTACCCTCAAGATCCTAAAAATCCAAATCCTCAGAATCCTCCTCTTCATCCTCCCCCTGTTAAGAGCTGTGAGGTGCCCCGCGATGTGAGAGTCCCATGTGGAGTTCCAGACATCTCTCCTTCTGCATGCGATGCCATTGACTGCTGTCATGATGGCCAAGCCTGCTACTTTGGAACAGGAGGTAAGTGGTTTCTCCAGCTGCTATGATCAGAGGCTTTTTGTAAGGTGACGGCTGATCGTTGCAATCGTCGATCCCATCTATTTCTTCTAGCAACCGTTCAGTGCACCAAGGACGGACACTTCATCGTTGTGGTGGCCAAGGATGTCACCTTACCCCATCTCGATCTTGAAACTATTTCACTTTTGGGACCGGGTCAAGAATGTGGAGCTGTTGACTCTAATTCAGCTTTCGCCATCTACTACTTTCCCGTCACTCAGTGCGGCACTCATGTCACGGTAACACTCAGTCTTGTTTATATCTTATAGTCATAAGGTCAATCTTTGAGATTCTATCCTTCTTATTGTTAAATTTTGAACCATTAAAAGGAAGAGCCCGGGGTTATAGTCTATGAAAACCGGATGACATCCTCATATGAAGTTGGAGTTGGACCGCTTGGAGCTATTACCAGAGACAGCTCTTTTGAGTAGGTCATCATTTGTGTTTAGTATCAAACAGATTTACTAATGTCTAACTAATATCTATCAGGGGTAAACAGAATCATGCACAGTGTATTAACACAGTTCTTTTTCTCAGGCTCCTCTTCCAGTGCAGATACCATGCAACATCTGTTGAAACTCTGGTCGTGGAAGTGCTGCCAGTGGATAGTCCTCTTTCCATTGCTGAGCTTGGACCCCTCAATGTGTACTTGCAAATTGCCAATGGAGTATGTCAGACAAAGGGCTGCGACGAAGGTCAGTGCACGGCAGTCTGGCACAGCCAGTGTGTTTGTCAAACATTTGAAAAAGCTGCCTGTCGTAACGTTTGTTTGCTCCCACAGTGGCGGCAGCCTACACCTCTTTCTACACGGATGCCGACTATCCTGTGACCAAAGTACTGAGAGAACCAGTCTATGTGGACGTTCAAATCCTTGGCAGAACAGATCCAAATCTGGTTCTGACTCTTGGACGCTGTTGGGCAACCACAAGCCCCAATGCTTTCAGTCTGCCCCAGTGGGACATTTTGATTGACGGGTAAAAAAAAAAAATCTACCAATTCATTCCATAAAGACCATTTTTGTTCAAACTAAGCTCCAAATCTCACACTTTTTAGCCGAATTACTAAATATCTAACCAACCATTACTTCTTCTTTACCTTTTTTCCATCCAGATGTCCATATGAAGATGATCGCTACCTGTCTGCGTTGGTTCCAATCGATTCCTCCTCTGGTTTGCCATTCCCAACTCATCACAGACGCTTCTTATTCAAGATGTTTACCTTTGTTGATCCTCATTCAATGGAACCACTAAGGGAAAAGGTGGGTACTGAATTACTCAAGTAGAGGTTTAACTTGGCTTCTAACCTGTACTTTTCTTTCAGGTGTACATTCACTGCAGCACAGCTGCATGCGTTCCAGGACAGGGTACCAGTTGTGAACCCTCATGCAGCAGAAGAAGTAGGGGGCTCATTTATAACCGTTCACATGTTTTTTTTGTTGTTGTAATGACCATGTCCACTCATCATTGGCCATGTTTTGTGTCTTTTTGTAGAAGGAAGAGATACTGACGCTGTATCCATTAGAACGGATGAAAGAAAGGTTGTGGTATCGTCTGGAGAAGTGCTCATGGTGGCCGAAGCTGCTGGACAGTCTTAACTGTGAACCGACAGAAGCTCCAGAGTTCGGAAAAAATAACATAACATTATGAAAATCTGTTTCATCATGGTTCAAAATTAAATGCATAAAGTGAAAAATCTGTTGCAGGTGTTTGGAATGTATTGCAAAAACAAAACAAGTTGATACATAAAGGTAGCAACATTTCTTCACATTTCATGTAAAAAAAAAAAAAAGTTTCTTCACATCAGTATAGCAGGTGTGTAGATACAGTTGACAAAATACAACACTTCCACCTTAATATTCTATATGGATCAAATGTGACTGTTTTCAGTGAAACGTCACGACAATAAAGTCACATAATACATTTCACTTTTACACAAATTTTTACTGTCTGTTTCTGTTCTTAAACATACAAGCACTGAAAACAGAGATGAATCCAGTATAACCAAACAACTCAAACGACAATAAAAAAAACAAAAAAATTGTTTTATTATTTTAAAATGTTTAAAAAAAGTTCAATTTTTAAATCAAAGTAGGTCAACCATTTTTAATACTGGATCAACAAACAAAAACAATTAACAAAAAAAATCAGAGTTAATGGAAGGTAAACACACACATCCGTGAAGACAAAAACACAAGATTATTATTTAAAAACTGAACTAGACAGCTTACTTCTCAGAAATCTGCGACTGTAAGGAAAACTGTTTTCCTTGTTGCTTTCAATTTGTAAAATTGAAAGATGTCAATAAATAATTTACCCTCTTGCATTTTGAAAACAATTGTACTTTCTTGGAAGAATATTTGGCATAAATGCATGTTTACATGTGGATGTCGGGTTTTTAAGCACCTGCTATGGTGAGCTTGGGCCATATGAGGTTAAACCTTTTTTTTGTTGTTTTCCATTAAGAGTTTATTGGGTTAAGCCCAAGTATCACAGTCATGGGGTTGGAAAAACAATCGTCGTTGACTGTTTTTTAAGAGCAGGTATTTGTAAAAGGTTTTAAAAGCTTGAAAAGCACAAAAATGAATCAATGATTTGTTCATCTTGATTTTAGTTGGCAAAATATGGGGTTGACAAAGACTAGAGAAAGACTGACACATACCTAATATTTTTACCACATAAAGAATTAGATTACATTTGATTAACATTAGATTTATGAAATATATGACAAAAAATAAATAAATAACCTCAAAAGACACTAAAAATCCAGGCAACAATACAAAGGTCTTTTTGAGCACCATATAACTTAATAAAACCTGGAAATTAAACTAATGAGTTGACTCAGATAGATAGTAAAGATGTGTCGTTTCTTTTTTTTTGTTAAGAGAACCACAAACAGTAAATAAATAACGTGTGTGTGAGCATTAACGCATTGACGCACGCGATTAATCAAAAAGAATTAACGCGTTGATATGCGTTAACACAAATTAATCGAAGAAACAGTCTTTCACTTTAACTCGGCGGTTCAGGCTCCACGGAGTGCGTTCAAACGTTTCTTCGGGTACTATTCCACTTACCATGGTCACTTACTAGATAAATAAATATTCAGTTGGTTTTTAGTACTTTATTTTAGCCATTTTTGTGATTTAGATCACTTTTTCACAAAAGGCAGATTTTTTGATCCACGGTCCAGTGCCATATTGTACAAATACATTTTACCTGGTAAAACATTGTGATTATTCGTGATTAATCCCAACACAAAATTGCGATTAATCAGATTTTTTTTTTTTTTTTTGTAATTGACAGCAGTAATTTAAAATAAATGTTCTAAATGTAGAGTTTTGTGTGTTGTTTCATATTGGGATCATTTGAAGATAATAAGTGGTCGGCAAAAACTGAGACTTAAAAAAAAGTTATAGCGATTAATCGTGGTTATTTTTTCCAGGTTTGCAATTAATTAGTTAATTTATATATATATACAGTATATATATATATATATATATGGCAGATAAAAATATATAAATATATTTTATTTTATATATCTGTGAAAGTTAATGCGTTGGTGGATATGATGATGTTTTGTGCTTTTCTTTGTTATTATTTGCTGCTTCTACAATTGTATTTCCTTGCGGGGATAAATAAAGTTGATCTTGAATCTTGATTTGCTAAACCAGCCCAAATTATCATGTTCATATTTATTAACGCCTTCAGGCATCCTGCTGTGCAGCTGTGAGATCAGCGTAATAAAACTCAGTCTAATCTGTGACTGAAATTTGATAAAATTATAGAGATAATGTGGCATTTATTTATAGTTTTTGGATAGAAGTGATCTTTTATTTTAATAAATATGGGGGATGAACGTACATCCAACGGCTGTAATGCAGAGCGGCACATGCGCTTTAGTGGACGAAGCGAAACGGAGCTGTCTGCTATTGGAAATCTAACAATAAAGGAATCCATTATTATCTTATTTTGGAATGGGAATTTTCTACACCAATAAGCACTGCAGTTGTCTAAGAATTGCAGAAACTCCACGGTTTATTGCAAAAGTTCCGGCTGCAGCTTTTATGAGAGGCAGGCCGTTCAGATCGGATAGACATAACATATACACATATATATACAGTATATGTGCGCATATATATCTATATATATATTTAGATATATATGTATTAATAATAATTACGCAACCATAGTATAGGGGCTTCTAATTTGAAGAACATCTGTTCTGCCTAAGCCTGGAACATTGCATCACTGAAAACAAACACTAAGGGCAAATAAATATGAGGTTACAGTGACTGTAATGGCCCTTATAACCTGAATGTTGCTCTTATCAGTACATATCCGCGTGTCAAACTGCCATCTGATACTGATAAAACAAAGTCCAGTGTAACGAGTAGTTGTATTTTTTGTAATAATTACTGGTAGTGAAGTTTTGACAAAATTCTTCTGACAGGCTAATGAAACTAATGCAACCCGTTCTGAGAGCCTCATTATTTAACCTCAAAGGGTGGGGGTATAATTTGAATGGTAATACATTAAAGAAAAAATGCAGTGATATATAATATTCCCAGCTTTCAAAGGGAATAACAAACAAAATGCACTTTCCCGATAAATGTACTAGGGTTGAAGAGTAAAGTGGTTAGTACTCTCACTTCATGGCCCTGGTTCAAATCCTGATTTCCAAAAACATTTTCATTGGTTAATTGATTATTCTATTATCCCTCAGTGTGAATATGTGGCAGACTGGTAACCTTTTCATGAGGAATCTCGTCTTTTTCCAACAGCAATGGAAAAAACTCCATCGTCCCTGTAAAGGGATAAAGCGGCAGAACATCCAAAAACATTTGGATGAACTGTTAAATTTTAGCCAGAGATTCAATAGTGTGGGAAACTTTAAATAGCCAGTAACTTATGTGTCTTAGAGAAAAAAATTCATGTGTTATGCAGAAAGAATAATTATGTTACAGTGGTTACCAAAATACTCTTAACATTTTATCATTGACTTAAAAACACTACCCTATTCCAACAATCTCTATAAAATATTTGTTTGCATTTAACCTTTGCAAATACATTTTGTATTTATGTATTTTATTTTTTATAAAAAATAATGTTCAAGTATGTAGAACAAATGTCACCAGAAGTTTTTAAAATGACAAGTTTTCTTTTAAATTGGATATTTTTAATAGGTTTTAGAACTTTAAAAAAGGAGAAAAACACAAAAATGAAAGGAAATACATATGAATGGCATGCTTGAATGACAAACAAAAAAACACAATTATATCAAAGATTGTTCAAACTTCTTGTACTCAAGAATTATTGTTGTAAACACAAGATGCATCCTATCCATCTATATAATAAAGACTTCAAACAAACTGTTTCATTCTTCCTGTGTTTTCTGAAAAAGAAAGTGGTGAAAATTCTTTGCACAAATATTTTTATTTATTTTTGTTTTCAAGGACACATAAGGAAAAACGTCATGTATAAAAATAGGGGAGCATTTTCAACCTTACTGTGACACAATATTTACTGCTGTAAAAACTTTATCAAAAGCAGGAGTTACCATTCACGCAGCTGAGAACATAAATACTACATGGTGGGACACAATTGGAGTAAAGAAAAAACAAAAATATTGGTAAAATAAGATCCAGCAAAAATATCACATCTGCTCACTGAACAAATGTGATTTATAATTGAACTGTAGAATTTAAAGTTAACCTTTGTGTTTTAAATCCCAAGAAAACCACTCACTTTTGTGCATCCATCCTCACTGATTGTTTTCCATGAACAGTTTAGTTTCTGTGCAGTATTCCTCTAGGTTTTTTTTTCCCTCTGCAGCTGCTTTATAAACCCTAAACACATTATTGTGCATACATAAATCTGTGAGCATAAACTTGTAACAGAAAAAGAAATGGAGACAGGGTGGAGATCGCACCCACCCCCCTGAAAAAAACAAAGATATGCACAGAGTTGAGTCTGCTGCTGCTCTTTTTCCTCCAGATGGAAACGGGAAAGTTCTCCACTGCAGTCTGAGCCAATCAGCTCGGCTGGTTTGAGTTTTCTCTGCTCCACGCCTCTTCAGTCGGCTTTGTCCTTCTTTTTGCCTCCCCCTATGGGCACCTTGTTGACCACTGCGGAGCCGACGGCGGTGACCCCCCCAGCGACGGCGCACACTCCCCCTTTCACCAGCCCCGCCCCCATGACGGGCACGGCGACGACAGTGCTGACGGCGGTCTTGGTGAGGTCCAGACTCTTTCCCCCGATCCAGGTCACCCCGCCCACCGTGGCTCCTAAAGCCCCCTTTGTGACTCCGTACAACCCCCCGGCCAACCTGCCGAACATTCCAGGTTGCGCCACCGGATGGTCCTTGTTACCGTCTGTTTAAAAAAAGGGAAAAAAACACAAGAACAAGCATGTTTATACAAACCCCACATAAATCCATTCAGATTCTCCAAAGTTGGACTTCAACTAAACAGTTATAATTTTATAAAAAAATAAATAAATAAATGTTACATGATTTTTAAAAATGTTTTATCTGTATTTAAATTGATTACAAAAATGAGGGTAGCTGGAGCCTATCCTAATTGTCTGTTGGGTATTAAAGTTGCATAAATAGTAAAAGTCTTTTTGAAACCGTTTTCTAAACAGTAAATAACTAGATTGGCATATGCTACAACCCAAAATCAGAATTGAATCATATGTTTCTAACAGTTCAAACTAATTTAAACAATTTAACTGAACTGTGTGGATTCTACTTTTAGAGGCTTTTGAAGACACTTTATTGAACATTGGTTTAGAAAATAAGGCTGCATATACAGAGGAAGGTAGAATAATTAATTAATGTGGAAACAGTTTTAAAAAGTAATAAGTTATCTTAGCAAAAGAAAAACCAAAAACCCTAAAAATTTAAGTAAAAATAAGCTGTTGTTTTTTTAACCAGAAAATAACATTATTTAACCTAAAAAACAAAACTTGCATGATGACCAACATTCTTAAACAAGTTTATTTGTTTTTATAAGTCAGTATATATATTTTTTACATCTATTACATTAAAGTCACCAATTTATTTTCATATAAATAATTGTTCAAAGCCATTTCTTTCCTTCTTCTACCAATAAATGTATGCATGAATAACATTAGGCTCAATACGATAATAAAGATACATATATAAAATAAAGAGGTTCACAGTACTTTCCAATAAAATATGCTTTGGTAATCTGGAATTTTTAGTTTCAACTACAAAATGTTGCTTGAAATAAAAAAAAAAAAAAAGAATTGTAACTCAAGGAGCCAGACTGTTGGCAGGACTTTGGGCATTTTTCACATACCTGACATCAAAATCAATGCATCAAACAGCAGCAGCATCATATGAATAAAAATGATAACATCTGATTAAAATCATATTTATTTATTAGCCTTAATTTATTTTAAGCTTTGACTTGTAAAACGTTAGTTGTAAAGTCAGGAAAGATAACAAAAGATGCCAAATTATTTCAGAAAGTATTTAAAGTTGGTCAAAGAGGCAAGCACCACTGCTTAAACTGATGCTAAATTAGAAAAACAAAGAGATAGCAATGATTTCATGTTCTAAATGTCAAAAGTTGATCATCAGAAAATAGCTAAAAACACTTAAAAATGTCTAATAATGTGAACCAACCCTTAAAAAGGGGAACTAAAAGCTACAAACTGAAATCCTATGCCAACATTCACAATTTAAGCCAGTGAAATCTTTAATGGTTTAAAAGACACAAAAAAGGCTTGCAGGTGTGTAGAATTAAGATCTTAATAAATTAAATATGTATTATAATTAGGGCTGTCAGATTTGTCGCGTTAAAAACGCGTTAATCTGACATGTGCTTGACGCCGACAATTTTTTTGACGCATTAATCGCGGATTTCTTCATACGTGCCTTTCCATACCGCGCGCGCGGTCGTCCCGCCTTAAAACTCACCGGCTACTCTCACTAGATCGCGGGCGGGTCTCCAACCACCGAGCTGCGAGCTAAAAACTGCCGGCGCTAGGACCTGGAGAGCTCCTGCACCCTAAACCGGCTCCGGTTCGCGTCCAGTACCACGTCTGGTGGTACCGGCTCGCATCCGGCGCCGCCTCCCGAGAGCTGCGGACCCCCGGCGTTCCGAACATTAAGCGCACCGGGGGACGTTTTAAATGTTCTGGAGGTTTAAGCGTGATCCAGCCCCAGCATAGCTCTCTGTCTGCCGGCATATTCATGGCGTGAGCTCCACTGAGCCCTGTGACAGACTGGCGACCTGTCCAGGGTGTACCCAGCCTTCGCCCTTCAGTAGCCGGGATAGGCTCCGGCACCCCGCGACCCCGAAAGGGACAAAGCGGTCAAGAAAATGGATGGATGGATGGATGGATGGAGCTCCACTGAACACGTCGCTGCATCGAGCTGGAGCCAGAGAAGGCAGCAGCAGTAACAGACTGTCAAACTATCCACAGAGTATCCCGCTTTTCTCAGTCTTTAATGTTTTAAAAAACAAAAGTTAATTGGAAATGATAAATCTCTATTTCATTTATTACTGCAGCAGAGGAGAAAAAGATTTGGTCCTGACAAAAAATGAACATGAAAGTGTTATGGAAATTTTATTTTGGATGTTTTTTATTTTATTTTACTGAACGTTGATTGAAGTTTTGAATTTAAAATGCCCTTCACTTGCACTTGGGCTTTTGTTAGGGATTTTATGTTACAGACTTTTATTGTTAAGAAAGTTTATATCAATACAATGTTACAAAATAAAGTATTTCTGATGAAAATTTTGCCATTCTTGTTTTCATAATTAATCCAGAACTGTTAAATTCCACGAAGCACACATTTTTTTCCTTAAAAACGGCCACATATTAATTTGCGATTAATCGCGAGTTAACTCAGGAAATGCGATTAATTGCGATTAAAATTTTGAATCGCCTGACAGCTCTAATTAAAAGAGAATCATTTTCAGTTCAGCTTTGGAGAATCACAATAACCCATTTAGTGATCACACCAGACATGCACCACAGTGGAGACCACCTCTCTAAATATGTCCAAAACACAGAACAAGTCGATCCCACTTCTGAATCAAACTTTCAGGTGAAAGAATTTTTAAAATTCACATTACTAATGCAAAACTGTTACTTTTTGAGCAACTGACATTTTGCAGTGTGTAAAATTTGCTGAAAGGTATTCTCAAATGTCAAGGTAAGCTTACCTGCAGCTACAGGCTCATCGTTGTGGTATGCAGGCATGTCCTCAGGCACCTGCTCTGCCTGACTCATCTGAGAAAAGAAATCACTGAATTACCAAGAAGCCAAAAGGAGCAAGACGAGACAGGAGAGGACACTAACATTGAAGTCAAAAAAGCTTGTTTTTACCCAATATTTATTTTCTGTTGTAGAAGAACTGAAGTTTATTTCTTGCTTTGATTCACGCCTTTAAAAACAAACATAAATAACCTCTGCGAGTTTTAGCCTGGACGCCTTGAATGAGATGCTATATTAGTCACAAGTGAGGTAAAGAAAAACTGAAAAGGGTCAAATCCAGCTGAAGGCAGGGCTGTTGTGGAAATGGTGTGTGCTGAAAATAAATCTATCAACCTTGGGTGTGCTGCGGCGTAAAAACGAGGCAGACCTGTTTATTAGGCTGAAGGAGTGCATACAAAACAAAAGGTTGATCAGTGTCTGCAGAGAAAAGATGAGCAGTTTTACTTCATGAAAACTTACAGTAAAATCTTTATTTTTGGTATACTTTTTAACTACTGTTTGACTATTTTGAATGAACTCTTAACAAATGGATTGTAAAAAGTGTTTTTGCTCTGAACAAAACTGACCTGGATAAGACTAGAGCTAACTAAATATGTAAAAGAGTTATAAAATGAATGCAGGGTCATGTGTTTTAGCTGGCAACAAGAAAAGTCAACTGACAATTGTAAATAGACTGTTAGATCATTCCCAAACAAACATGGAGAATTTTTGTGACAACAAAAAATAACTTGTGGTGATGCATGCATCAGTACTGCCAATAGTTGCAGAATCAATTAAATACTTCATGGGTGTATATACTCAAAGACAAATGTTAGTTTAAGGCATAATCAGAACCAAAAAAATTACTAATGTCCCTTAATAAATTGCCTCACTAAAAAAAAAAAGTTCAATTTTGAGGTAAAACTCAAAAACGCAAGACAAACTTCATTTAATATGAACACTTTTGCAGGTTAAAAGGAATTAGCATGCAAGTTGCAGCAGCTAAAAAGTGCATAATAAAGATGAAGAAGAAAAAAGTTGCATTGGAGTGCAAGGCGCACTTTTGTGAAGCATTTATTTAACAAAATATAGGGCCATCTAGAGACATTTCATCTTGTATAGCAAATCATAATGATGAAAAAGATACCAATAATAGCAAAAATATATGAATGCTTCACTACCGTCACACTGGTGGTTATTTAGTTTAATGAAATATAGGAGGACTCTAGTAGATTACTGAAACAATATGAACAATTATTCAGGTAACCATAGCGTAAAGAATATGCAAAAAAAAAAAAAAAAAAACTACTTATACTCCAAAAAATACATTGAGTGACATTAATTAATCCTCAGGTAGTAGTTTTTCATTTTGAGCTCTCCAATGTCTTTTTTTCATATTATTGTCAGAAAATAAACACTTGCAAACATTTCTAACAACACGTTGCCGATAAATGAGTTAAAATACTCAGTTTTCAATACGGAAAACTCAAAAGATAATGCTTTTATCTTTATATGTTATAATTACAACTATATTTTCAGGCATACACCATCCATCAGCTTTTATGTAAATAACAAAACCTGTATGTTTATGAGGGATTGCTGCATTTCCATAGTGTACTTATTGCAGCTATTAGCTGCATAATAGTCAAATTACTTCATTTAGTAGATAGGCAGCACTTCTAAAAGGGCTTAAACAATATCTGGTTTGTTTTTTCTTTAGACACACTTATCTGTTTGCTTCCTCCTCTTATCTTATCCACTTTTAGGTTCTCCACTTGGAAGTGGCCATCATTTTTAAATCATTCTATACTTAGCCTTTCCCTGGGTGTGCACTCTAGTTGCCTTTTTGTAGTTTTGTAGAAATGTAAAACGGATCATAGCGTAACACAGTCAATGTAAATGGGAGCTGTTTCACACAAATATAAGAGGTATAACGATTAATCGATGCATCAATTTCTATTCCTCTGATACACCCAGATCGATCTGTCTGAGGCAAATTGGTAACCAAATCGACCAATACTTTTATAAAATTGTTTTAAAATAAGATTTTGGAAAATACCTTTTGGATTAAGATATGGTAGGTTTGTTTTATTATAATGTAAAAAACTACCATCTTAGCAGACAACACACATGACATGCAAGCAAAAGGTGATTAAGCCAATGTGTGGAAATACTTTTAATTTTATAATGTACAGTTTAAAATTAAAATGAATCTTTAAACACCTAGTAAATATAGATTAAGCAATCAAGATTTTTTTGACGATTTGGAAATGTTGCAAGTCTAATTTGACCTCCCAAAAAAGTGTAAATTAGAAGCTACTTAGCTCATTAACACAATTATGTAAAATAAGAATAAATGAAGAAAGACTAAATATCACAGCTTAGATAAAGGCCTGTTTTTCAAACTCAAAGCCTTTTTTTTCAGTATTTATCCATGCTAGTTTACCCTTCATCCTGCTGAGGGTCACAGGGGAAGTTTGAGGCCTTGCCCAGCTGACATCAGGGGAGGCCAAATAAAACATTACTGTTTCTTCAAAATAAAATTATAATAATAGTAGAAAATTAACAAATTTGTTAAAATTAAATACTAAATTTAAATTAAAAATGCATTTTTTTGGGCACCAACATCTATTGATATATAATTAAAATTAGAACCATCATCTAAGTAGCTAAATAAGAAAATCTATAATTAATAATATAATTTAGTTTTAGCAAAAAAAAAAAATAATTTTCTATGAATGTTTGATATTTTAACCGAACGAGCTACCAATTTAGCCCAAACTCGATCAAACTATTAAATGGCATTTAAACAGAACGTAACTGTGTTTCTATGAAGCGTTAAACAGTGGTTCATTTGTTTAACTATCTTGTTGTTTTAACATTTCTGACGTATTTTTAAACACGTCGCGTCTACAGTTTAAACTGAACCCGCTTTAGCCTCATTTGCAGAATATTCTAGTTTGAGCTTCACCTACTAGCGACTAAAATAACATTGTTTAAATCGAGTTTTCGGCGTTAATGCTCGACAGGAGGTAATATTTTAGGCTAAAATTTAAGACAAACGTCGAACGCCTGTGGAGGTTTTTGAGGCTACATAAACATGGGGTCTTGTTTTCGAAAAGGGACGGAAGTTTCCCTTTCGGATTCTCGTGACAAAAACTGAACCCAAGCTAGCTAGCTCGTGTGAAAACTCACCGTCGTTAATGTTTGCAGCAATTCTGGTCACTTGACTTGAAATAACGGACACGGATATTTTCAGGTCCCCAAGTCCTGGAAGGGAGGGAGGTAGCTTCTGCTACTGCTGCTGCTGATGATGACGATGATAACGTTGGCCTCTGTTGACTGTGTTATTTTGGAGGAGCTCTTCAGTCTCCACCCATTAAGCACACAGAGGTACACCCTGTTCACAGTCTGGAGCTGCTGCGCAGCAAATACACGGATCCCACTTGTGTTTTTAAGGGTTGCTCTCCAACGATTTACCTCCCTATTAAGACATTTAACCTAAAATAAAATTACATTGGTGATTTTTAAATAAAAAATTTTAACTGAATTTAAGAAAAATATTTTTTGTGAGTTATATCTTGGAAGATTATTTTTGGTGTTGTGCTGATGCTGATATACTGTATAATGGGTTGTTGTTGTTCCAACTTTGGCGGGAGGGACGTTTTCTGAGCTTTAAGACCAAGCGCCGCCCTATTTATCCAGGTGGACATACGTCAGGTCAGAACACGTAAGCAAACCAAAGATCGTATATTCGGAACAGAACAGTTACATTTACTATGAAGACAAACCGGCTTCCGGTATTCAGTTGAACACATTTTTCATTAAATATGGCTAGTTCTACGTGTAGGATTATTCTGATTAGAAAATTGGTCAAAATATAATATATATTTTTATTAACAATAGCAACAAGAATAATGTATATAAATATATTTTGTTTTATCTAACTATTTATAACAAGGATTGAAATGACAACTACAGCCATTGCAATACAATAAAAAAAATGTTTAAATGTAAGTTAAAATAAAAAGTCACATTGACTTATTTCTCCTGAAGATGATTATTAATTGTGTCTTATGATAAGTATAGTTGTTTAATTAACAAGGAAAGGTGAAAACGCTTTAGTGACTTTTATATTTTATTTTATCTTTTTATTTATTGATATAAATAAATAAACTCAATAAATACATACATAAATAAATAATTTGATCAAATAAAATGAATTGTAATTCAGTTTGCATTTCAGTTCTTCATAAAGACATTAGAGGGCGTAGAAGCCTTTTCTACTTGGTGTGGTAGGGGTAAAAACATTTATTCACAGAACTGAGAACAATTCTTGGTTTCTCTCATTGACTGCATAATAGAATATTGTGTATATAATAGTGTACAATCTTATTCAGCCAATGAGTTATCTCTACTATTAACAAAAGAAAAAAATAAGGGAAAAAAGTAACAGTAAATGAAAAAAAATACTGAAAATAAATTTACAAGACAAATGGGACATTGCTAAAAAGGCAAAAATAAAAGTACACTGAATTGCCATTGATTCTGTATAAAATGCGCTATTGAATTTAAATTCCCTGGCCTTGAATTGGTATTCAACAGAACCCATTTGGAAACAAACAAAAAACACATCTTAAATGTTTACAAATTGACAACATTTAGGATTTGAAAAGGCATTTGGAAAAAACCTCGCTTTGACTTCTTGTTTTCATCCATTTGTTTTTTCTTTTTTGTTTTTTCTTATTATTCTTAAATAATAATATTTTTATTTTAGATTTTAAATGCTCCTTACATTTGCAGTTTATTGGCTGTAGTTGTGTTGGCCGAATTGAATCCAGTGGTGAAACTAGCAATCCAAACAGTTCATGGAACAAGAATAACTTTATTTCAATACTTGTGTAACTAAGAGATAACTATCTTAGATCATGTTACGGAAGTTAACAATTCTTGCCAAAAGAGTTTTGGTTTGAAAACAAAAGTATCTGGGCCGAGGTTCACTGAGTAGCTTTTATAGTTGCAACATATTTTTTTAAAGCAGTGATTAGATTTATTATCGATGAACAGCACAGGAGGTGGATTCTTTTGAACATCAGTTTATTTTATGGTTAAAATCTATTTTTGGGAGGGTTTTGTCTTTGGATACAACTAAAAAAATGTCTGCTTACATTTGCAAAAACAGTATATTTGTATTAAATATGCTTGATATGTGTTTGCTTGTATGCATATGTGTATGTGCATGTCAACTGATCAGTGGCTGTACAGAGTACGTGTCAATATACATTTGTGTGAAGGGTTTGTATTACTTGAGTGAATGAGTATATCTGTGGACCGGCCCAGCCCTTTTGATAAACATCTACATGTGACAGTAGTAATGATGAACCTCGAGAAACTTGTTGACCATTTCCTCCAAAAAGGAAAAGATGCAAGTATAATATAAAGTTTGGCCGTACTATGTAAAAAAACAAAAAACAAAAAAAAAAACAGTAAATCCACAAACAAACAAGAATTCTGTGGTTCACAGATCTGTAACTTCTTCTTTAAGAAACTCTTTTATCCTCCACTTGTGACCTGTATTATTGTCGCTTGTTTAAATTGATTATTTGTATAAAAGACACCTGTCCACGCCCTTAAACAGTCAAACTGCAACCTCTCCACCAGGACATAGACCAAAGAGCTGTCAAAGGACACCAGGGACATGGTTGTAAACCTGACCAAGACAGGGATTATCAAATCCAGTATAAGAAAGCAGGTTGATGAGAAAAGATCAACTGTTGGAGCATTTATTAGAACATGGAAGAAACACAAGATCACTGAAAATCTCACTCCACCTGGGTGGGACTCAAGACAAGATCTCACCTGGTGAGGCTAATAATGATGAGGAAACAGTTCAGAACTACAATCGTCAATGACCTGAAGAGCTGGGAACACATAAAAAAAGATGGCTATTAACAACACACTGTGTAATCATGGATTCAAATCCTACAGAGCTCTAAAGGGCAACAACACTTAAGTTTTCAGGCTTCATTCACTGATCAGCTGCTGCACCAGATAAGCTGTCTGAGACATTGGAGGACGGAAAGTCACAGCACGAACTAACTCATGGGTGCAACTACAATATGTTGATTGTTATCAATGAATTTTAAAGAATGTGAACTCAAGTAAATGAGTACAGACAGCTATAAATAACATTTTTTTCAGTTATACAAAGTAAAAAAGCCGAGTTAGTTAAGAGTAATGGACTGGGGATTAAACAATATTTTCACATTATTCATTGCAAATAAAAATATTAGGTTAAAACAAACATTTCCAGGTACTGACTTGTTTGAATTTTTTTTCTAAGTTGTGGTCAGTATTTTTTCTGTGCAGCAAAGATCGATGTGGTTTCTTCTGCTGTTTCATGTGGAGGAAAGATGTTTCAGTTCTCACACTTGCAAATATCACAAAATTATGTAGATATGCAGTGTATGTAA
Source organism: Oryzias melastigma (assembly GCF_002922805.2). NCBI lineage: Eukaryota > Metazoa > Chordata > Actinopteri > Beloniformes > Adrianichthyidae > Oryzias > Oryzias melastigma. Next base: position 23,041,268 of record NC_050517.1, read on the forward strand.
ACATCAACAGGCTTCAGTTTCCAATATTGACCCATTTTTGAGAAATTTCCATAAATCGTGGATTCTCTGACTCTAACAAACTGCTAAAACAAAAACAGTCCTCCTATATTCTTTGTGAGAAAATGAACAGTTGTAATTTCTTCATTATTGCATCTCTGGCTGGAGTGAAATCGTCTGTTTCAAAGTCATGCAATGTGGTCAAATGCAGATTTTTTTAAATCAAATTCAACTGAAATTTTAAATATAAACTGGTTATGTTTTTTTCCATACAGTAGAACATTTTATAGTTTGATTCACAGAGCCTGCTATCTCCAATCCTCCACTGTTTTTGAATAGTAGTGCTTGTATTCAGCTAGTGATAAATTAGACTAAAACTAATTTCTACAACATTCATGGAGGCATCGCGAAAAAGGATTTAAAAAAATACTCAATTTTGGAAAACATCCCTCATCATCTGCTCGGCTGAGAAGATTTGGCTGCTTTTTTGGCACAACCCATATATCCAGAGGTGAGGCTTATCCCACAAATGTATGTTCACTACACATGTAAGGCTGTTTAAAACAGAATTAAAGACACTTTTAAACAGCATGAAATGTATGCAGATTTGCTAAAAATCACATTCCAACAACAAAAACACAAATCTAATTATTTTTTACAATTAGTTTACAATAACACAGATTTGCTAGTTTATTGCAAGCAATAAAAAACAAAAAAGGAAATAATATATATAAGATATTACGTCATAAATTAATAAAAATAAAGAAAAATAAAATTAAATTCTTGATACTGTTATCATAAACATAGTTGCACTTCTACATAAACAGTAAACACACATGACACATTTAATCAAATAAATAGAATAATTTTCAAATAGAGTTTGATTAAATGAAGTTTCTTCCCACATTTCTTTAATTTTGTAGTTTTGCATTTTCACCGTGTCAGCTCATTTGATTTGTTGATTAGCCACACCTGTGAAAAGGTGAGATAAGCACCTGCCCTCTGGAAGGAGGAGGAGAGGAGCGCTTGGGACGTTTATTATTGACTGCTATTATTTGTTTTATTTACACCACTCCTTTATTTTACAACCACCTTTTTCTGCTCACGGTTAATTGATCTCAATTCATACAAAGTTATCATTCTCCCTCTGATTATTTCTGCAAATTAAAATAAACAATGAAAAAGAAAGTAACAGACTGCAGCGTTTTTATAAGACAGAAGGGTGTCAGACACACAAACTGAACTCATCGGCTCCTCAGGAGGCAACAACAGAATGATGCCTCAACACCTTGAAATTTAATCCCTCCTCTCTTACCGCTATGTTTTACTTTACTTTTCTTTTTTTATTGCTATAATCCCACTCCCAGCATCGATACATTATTTATACTTTGTCAGTGCAAATACAGATTATTTATCAATTAATAAAGATGGAGTGCTTATTTTATAATCAGAGGATAACATTACACAACAGGTGTCCAAACATTTTCAAAAAGGGTCAGATTTGGTGAGGTGAAAATTCAGCCTGCATTCTTTGAACCCTTATGACAACATCAAATGTAAGCATAGAGAGATATTTTTCAATGTTTCACTTAAAAACCAAACCACACAAATTATCCTGAATATCATTTTTGATGACCAGAAATAAAATAAAGAAAAAGTCTGACAAAATGTTTTATTTTAAAAGTTTAAATCATGTGAACAAGAAATTAATGGTTATCTTCTTTTGAAATACAAATCACAGCCACAATTTTTTGTATTTCACCAAGAAAAAAATAAATAAATATTCCCTTGTCCTGGCGGCTCCTGTTGTATAATTTTATTTTTATTATTTACCGTCTATATTTCAGAAAAGAAGCAATACAGTTTAACAGAAGTGTTCAGGCAGTGTTGCCACAGAATTTAGCCAATAATTATAGCCAATCACAATCAAGAAATTTAGACACTTTTCAGAAAGTGCATGATATTGATTTTATATTTTTTTGAAAGTTAGTTTGAAAAAAACATTTTCTTGTAACACAACTGATAAAATATATTATGAAATACAACTAGTTTATTTCCACCTATTAATTGCATGTTTCGCCCATACAGTTTGCATTTGTAATAAAATCTATCCCAAGGACATCATTTTTGGATTTATTTTGGAAAACAGAATCACAAAAAATATTATTTTAAATGTTGTATTTATCCTGGGTAAATTGTATATATACAAATGTCAATTCATTAAAACCAAACCATCTTCTTCACCTTTCATAAAGAACTCTGCTTATGTTTTTCATCTGTAAGCTTCATGGAAAACAAACTTGCTATTAAACTCTGAAGTATGTGTAATTTACAGCTTCTTGACAACCATTGATTTAATGATCAATATCATGTCTATGTATTCTCTTTATTGTTCTTAAGTTTAAGCTTAATTTAAGTTTTTATTTTGTGTTTTTGTGTGCTTTTATTTATTAATCTGTGCTCATATTCTTTGTGTAATTTGTTGAATATTTTATATTGTAAAATTCAGCTTTTCAAAATAAATAAATAAACAAATTAATGAAAGTTTGTTATAGATATATAGAGTTTATTAAATGAGACTGAGGGTCAGTGGAAATTTTGCGGACTTTGGACATCCCTTTTATTCCTGAAATCATAGAAATGTGAAATGTGTCTCAAGTTTTGCTTTTGATTTAAACTCTGTGTACCAAAGCTGATGTTTTTTTTTTATTCCAAATTTTCCGTTTATCTTGTAAGTATGGAGCGTATGTTGAAGCGCATTATTTTTAGCCGGAGCATGAGTTGTGACCGTGGTGAATCGGTAGGAGGAGACTGTCCTCCGTCTTCCGCGTTTCCGCTGCTGCTACTCGGTCACTGCTCTCTATCTTCCTTGCATCGCTCGTCGGTTCTCTCTTTTGCACATTTTGTTACCTCCTGCATTATTGTTTTTTTTAAGAACCCGTTTTAAGAACTAGTGCGTTGAGTCGACTTCTCACCACTTTGGGGGCCTCTGGCAGCCCGTCCGCCCGGTACCTGAGAGGAGTCGACGGCTTTCTCCATGTTTTGGAGTTCCGGGGCCCAGCGCACCGGCTCAGGCTCCAGCCATGTCGGCCAAGAATGCAGCGGCTGGCGGCGGTGACAGAGCGGGAAGCGAACCAGCAGGTAATAAAACACAAGTAGTTACTACTACTCTGTATTTTCGTGTACAGATACTATATATTCCTACGTGTGTCATCTTTACGACACATAAAGAAGGATAACGACATTTAAAGGCAGTTTTTTTCCATCCCCCCAACGCTTTACTGTAACTTTGCGGTTTGCCGAAACTAGGTCAGTAGATCAGTAGAGCAAGCTCGCCCTCTAAAGCTACGCCATTTATATAACCTTACTCATCATTGTTAGCCTTTCCGCCGGTGTTTTTGCACCTTTAGTTTTCACTTTCCCACAAAAGAATAACACATATATGTTTTATTAAAGCTCAACTGGTGCGTTTGGACGCCTTTCCATGTTGAGAAAACGATTAAACACATTTAGCTTTAGCTTTGGCAGCAGCAGGGCCTGTTAATCTGGCAATGTTCTCGATGAAAGCTAAATGAAATTGGCGATTTGGTTCACAGCAGTTTATTTTAAATATTTCATTTGATTTCCTCCTGGAGCTTTGAAGGTTTCAGTGTTATTAGTGTTTTTTAGACTTGGTCAGACTTGCTAAAGCCGGTTGTACCGGTAGTTATGCTCGCAGATCAAAGCGATTCACTTTAAAGCAAAATCACCAGTAAAAGCTGCATTTTTGATTAGAAAATTACCATTTAAAGATGTTTTATCAAAAATATGGACGTTTTTCATTGGTGTCTATTCTGCATGACGGGAAAGCTTCACATAGCACACTTTGTCCTGAAGCTGATTACTGCACAGCTGGTTGGACGTGATTTTTTTTTTTTTTTTCCTATTTTGAGTCTACATTTTAAAAGTATGTTCAGTAACTGTTCGAAAGTCATTTAAAGTAAAAAATATATGTGAAAACTTTTTAAATGTTTTCCCTTGAAATATATGCTGTCGCTACACTGGTGTGTGTGTGCCCAAACAGAACAAGATTGGGCTTAATTCAATATTCCAGCTAAATTAATTGTTCTAACCATTGATTTACAAAACAACCGACTTATCAAAGGTTATAAATTTTTAGTTTTTAGAACGGTATAGGGTCTCCTTTTTGTCATATCTTATCACATCTTTCATATCAGTTCAGTAAACATGTCCTTGGCCCTCAGATCATATACATTTTTTTTATATATAGCCTCAAGCCCCTTCACAGAATTTGAAAGACATTAATGTAGGAATAAAAGTTAAATAATGCCAGAAATTTGAACAATGTCAATCAAAATGCTTCCTACCTCCATGTTTTAAGATATCATTTCATCGCTTGGTGCTTTTATGAAATATAGTGTTTAAAACTCCCCAGTTTAAGGGATAAAATGAAAATAAAAAATAGGCGTAGCTATTCATTTTAACAACAATTTTATTCATATATTTTGTGGTTGCGATTAGTTCATTTGGAACAATTTGATTCACTGATCTAAAATGAATCCAGGACCGGTTTAGCCAAAAATCCAACCAGTGTGACTCAAAGATGCCAAACAGTGCAGGGGAAGTTTTCCAGATTCCTTTTATTACTTGCAAGTTTATCAAGTGTAAATCTTTGTGTACAAGTACACAAAAATTAATGGGAAATGCATTCACATCTAGTATTATAAAGTTCAGCCCAATGTTGTTTTTCTATATCAAACGGGAACAATATTTGAACATCATACCACATTGCATGGTCACATGTTTGCATAATTTGATAAAACATATTAACAAACTGTTCTAAGCTTTATCCATAATAAAGCTCATGTCTTTAATATTTTATTTGAACAAATTTTAACTCCAAGTTTGAGAAAAATAAGTTCTAGGATCATACATTTGACATGTTTTACATTTTAGTGTGTGTTTACTAAAATTAAATACCTGCAGATTTTTTGTGTGTGTGTGTGTGTGTAAGAAATCAAACACAATCCACTGGGCTTAAAGTCCATAATGAGCAACTTAACATTTCCTTTTTTTGGATATTAAAAGATGTCACTGAATCAAACTTTTCAATTGCATTTTGCTCATTAGAAACCCCGAAAAAGTTAGGTCAAGCAAAATGGCCTTGTCATTCAGTGATGTATGATTTTTAATAAACAGCTTTTATTTATGAACATTTGATAAATAATTGAATATGTACAAAAAAGACAACATTTGATCTTTTTTGGCTTTCTGAAATAAAGATCCCGGTATAAGAGTTTTGGCAGTTCAATACTTTAGAACTATGATTTTTACACAGCAACATGAGAAACATATGAGTTCTACAGCAAATGTTTGCCCTTCATTTTTTGTAAGATGAACTACTAGTTTAGACCAGGTGAGATTTTTTTTATGCATTTGTTCCACACAAAGGTTTGTTCAGGAAAACTCATAACAAAAAAAAGGAAAGTGGAGCAATTTTTAGTCTTTCTTTGGGCACAAAAAACAGTGTCTGCTCTGAGGATCATTTTTGTGGTTGTTTGGATGTAAAATTTATTTGGGGACAACATTATGCTATGGGCTGCCGGATTTATATATGTTTGTATACAGTTTAAATACAGTTTTCAGATTCTGTGTCTTATTTATGTCCAAGAAACCTATGTGTATGTTCATTTGTCAAATCATTACCTAAAACTTATGGTAACCCTTTTTTTGTTGTTCATTCGATATTTTTTTTTCATCCCAGTTGTGCTTTTCAAGATCAACTTGGAGTTGGATGTTTGGACGTATGGTGTTTACATGAGCAAAATATGTATCGTCATTGTTCTTTAATCCAGCTTCTTAAATTAATGGATCCTTTTTCAATTTTCACAAATGTAAGCACCTTGATGCTAAATATTTGGAGCTTCTTGTGTTGCTAGAATGTAAAGTATTCATTCATAGCTATGTGCAGCGATGTGTGAGGCTTTCAGGGTCTTTGGAAAACTAGCAGGTGCTCAGTCAGGTGTTGAGTGAAATGAGCCAGTTGACCTGTGAGCCCGACAGTTTGATGCCCATTCAGTTGTCTTTTTTTAAATCCCGTAATCTATCAGAAGTTGGCAGGGAAAGCAGGATTAGAAGTCAGATAACTGCTTATCTGTTTAATGGCTATTGGGGTCGAGAGTCTGTGAGCATTGTTAAAAATAAATGTGAGTATCGGTCCCCTTTTGGCCCGCTGCCGGACGTCCTCCTTTGATTTTATTGCTTTTACACATGCTCACACGTGAAACAATGGCAATGACCTGGAGCCGGTATTAGATTACCAGACTGAACAGGCCTGACCCAGCTGTCACTGAATGCAACCATTGATTACAAAGCAAGTTTAGAATCTCCACTAAAACATCTTTTAAGAGTTGAAAATGACTGGAGGTTTACAAGAATACCTATATAGCAATAATTTTATTGAGTAAATCTGCCAAAACTGGAATAAAAAAAACCCCAAACATTCTTTACAAGGTTTAGTTTTACCTGAAGAAGCATTTTATGACTTGTTAATCCTAGAAATATGTTGATTATGTTGTCTTCCTTCATCCAGTTCGGGGTCCCGGGTGGCTGGATTCCAACCCAGCTGTCATCGGGCCATAGACGTGGGACAACCCGAACGGGTCCATGTCTCCTGTGATGTATGTTCCCGATTACAACATAAGTGTATCTATCATCTGTTTTCATTCCCAGCCAGCCTACCTGGCAACCACTTAAAACATTAAGAAAATAAGTAATTGTAAAGCAAAATGCTTTACTTTGCAGATTCTGTCCTTTTGCAGAAAGATCAGAAAATCAAAGATTTTAGTCGAACTAAGATCCATATCATATTTTGGTTATGTCTTATTTTGAAAATCCCAAATTACAAACCTGAGAAAATATGGGACTTTTTAGAACAGGAAGAAATCTAATATTTATTTTTGAAAAATTACAAAACTATATGTGAAACTTTTTTTTTCTTCAAAACCTAGAAAGATGGAAATCAGTCTGCTTTGCTCAGTAGGATTAACCTCTGGGGATTCGGGTACGATTTGCAAGTATAGGTGACCTACTTTTGTCTGAGATGAAATCTGGTCGCATCTCTACAACTAAGTTAATGCTGTATAGATGCTTTGCTATGTCACCTAGTTTTAGGTATACAGTTTCTTTTAAGGCGTTTCATTTTAGAGGCAACATTCTGCCATATTGGCAGAGTTCTGTTATTTCTGTTCTGTATATTTCATTACATTTCTTTACACTTTTCTTTAACTTTTTTTATGTATATTTTTCATAAATGGTGTGTTGATAGAAGTTTTGTTTGCAGCCATACTGATGCTACATAACACACGGTTGACGACTAACATCACTGACAGGATTCTGAATGGAGACTGTAAAACCAGAGGTGGCCGTGTTGTTATTCAGAATTCACTTTGTTTAACTCCACAATATTCTAACAGTGAGTAACTGAGTGGGACAAAGTAAAATGAGACTATTCTTGATGGCTCCACCCACCTGTCAATCAAAGAAAAAGCTTGCCCCTAGTTACGCCTAACTTTAGGGTTTAATAAAGTTATTTAAAAAATAAAAACTCTTCTCACATTTATTATGCTTGTATAGAAAAGAAAGGAAATGATGTACAAAATGACTGAGCTGTATATATATATATATATATGCTTATTTTTTGTAAAAATTTGACTTTTAACATGAAAGTTTGTAGAAAAGTTATTTGAAACCAACCTCTAGTGGTCATTAAAGGAACTGCAAATCTGTTTTTTTCTTTTTTTGTTTGCTCAATACATTGTACAGTTCCAACACTTGACAGGATAGGATTGGAACTGGTTTATTTCAAAGAACCAAAATAAAAAAAAATACTAAAGAAGACGAAAAGGATATAACTATACACAGATATATCAAACTTTTGATGATTAATCATGCCTTGATTGGAAAAAATAAAAAATTTAAAGGAAAAGAAGGATGCAGAACACCAGCAGCAGCCATAACAATCCAAATAATAACATACACATGAAAATCATGTCACTTTAAACTGATAATTTCAATGTTTTTGTTACAAAAAACAAATACTCTGCTCCTTTTTATCATTCATTTATTTCTGTTACATATTATGTTTATAAATAAAATTACCTGCAAATTTTTAGCTAAATACCTGCTTGGAATATTTTTGTGAATCAGCAACAGCTGCAGCAAAAATTCACTTGTTCTCTATTTCATCTCCTTTCATTTTTCACTTTGGTTTTGTTTGGAGTTCTAACCAATAACAGGGTTGCCTGGTGGGTTCTTTTACTGTGTTAATTGTGTGATTACTCTGTTATAAACAGTGTAAAGAAAAGCCAGAACTAATCTTCCGAATTGAAGGTCTTAAGCAGTAGAAGCCGATCCCTCACAGCACATGCTTTCAGGTTTATATTGGTCAAACCTGTTTGAGCTCTTCTCAGAAATTCCTTTGAATTGGGTGTGTTGTTTTTTTTCATGGTTTTTCTGATGGAAAGTTTCTTCTTTTTGGGTCAGTCCTGGGAGAGTGAGCTTGTCTATCTACAGTGTTTGTTTCTGTTTTTTGGGGTTTCTTGGTCACAGCGGGGATTCGTGTACTTCAAATCCTGCAGGTCGATAACCTCTTCTGCTGCGGTCAGAGCTGCTCTGAAAACAAAGTGTTGAATCATCACCAATGTGCAGGGTTGTGGTAAAACGTTGACCTTTATGCTGTACATCCAATACATTTTGATCTGTGTCAAGTTCCCAAACTTGAGTCTTTGCTTTTCTGCATGTGAACCTACACCCTCCACCACTTACTGCTGAAAAATCTGCAGCATTTTGCTGAAACGCTTTAAATATAAAAGTAAAGCATAAAATGTGCAACTGATCAACTACACCTGGGAAGGGTGTATTTTTAATAAAAAAAAAAAAGAGAGTAAAAGTTTTTGGTAAATTGTCATAAAAGGTTAAGTTTAATATTCCGCCCCATCTTCCCTTTAAATCAACCTTCATGCAGCATTTGTTAGCAGTTGATCAACTGTGTGTTTCAGACTATGTGCTGGTTGAGGAGGAGCAAAGAAATCCTGGAACTCTGTCTGACTTAATGACCTCGGCCTCAGCAGCTGGCTCTTCCTTAAGCATGGAGATAACCAGGAAGCGTAAAGGCAGCACAGACAACCAGTGAGTATGATTCAGATTATGATAGAGTTTGACATTATAAAAAGAAAGACACAAACTTTTGAGTTTTCTTTTATTTTAATTTTCTCCATAGGGATTTAAAACCGGCTTCATTGAATGATGTGGAAATGGAGGAAGACCAAAACAGGTCCTGCATGATTCTTTTTTTATTTTTATTTTTTTAGAATGTTTAATATATTTTTATGGAGTATTACGGAAACTTAGCAAAAAAATGTTTTTTTTAAATCAGACTTTAAAGTTGTAAATTTGCAAGGAAAAACACGTAACTGTTAAATTACAAGAATAAAGTTGTATATTTAGGACTTTAAAACTCATAGTCTAAATGTATAATTTTTATCTTGTAAATTTACGTGTTTTAAAGTAGTAAATTTACAACTTCGAATATTTTACATTTATAAGTTTAAAACATAAATATACAAGAAAGTAAAACATAACTTTACTTGAAAAAAGTCACAATTGTTACTTTACAAGAGTCGTATATTTCGGACTTTAAAAGTAATGGGCTAAATTCATAACTTTTTTCCTCATGAAAATTGACATGTTTTAAAACTAAATTTATTAATTTAAATGTCATAATTTTATGACTTTAAAACATGTGAATTTACGAGAGAAAAAAAAAAGATCATAATTGTTACATTACAAGAAAAAAGTTGTATATTTACGACCTGAAAACTCGGGCTAAATCCTTGATTTTTTTTTCTTGTAAATTTACGTGTTTTAAGTTGTAAATTAATTACTTGAAATGTTACAACATGTACATTTTTAAATAAAAAAATGCAAATTTATAAGAAAAAGTAATAAATTAACGAGAAATACAATTACATTTTTCTATTTATCTGCACCATGCTTGAAGAGAATACATGGAGCATTTTTTGAAGCTTTTTTTGATGTTTTTGTAAATTTATAACCTTATTCTAATCATATTGCTTTTTTGTGGCTTTAATACTTTGTAATATATTTTAGTTTATCTCTACCATTAAAATGAACTTGGCCATGTATTGCAGTCATGAAGAAGTAAGTCAAAAACCTAATTTAGACTCCACAACTGTTTTGCTGCTCTTTTTGACTCTCCTGC
>NC_050517.1:23051672-23098982 GCF_002922805.2 Oryzias melastigma
AGTAGTTCAATCATAGTACTTTATGTACTTTAACAAATAATATTTTTGCTTCTTTATGTACTTCACAGGTCAGATGAGGAGGACCAGCACGCCAAAATCAAATGCTTCAGGTGGATAAGATATTTTTCAAATAAACCATCTTAATTTTTGTAGCAAGTTGATTGAGGATGATCACACCACAATAAAAGTTATTTAAAAAATTGCTTTTTTTTAATTTGCAGAGAACCTCATAGTCAAATTGAGAAAAGAAGGCGGGACAAAATGAACAACCTGATTGACAAGCTGTCGGCAATGATCCCGACCTGTAACCCCATGTCCCGGAAACTGGACAAGCTCACTGTTCTTAGAATGGCCGTTCAACACCTCAAATCTCTCAAAGGTGACGCATGACTGCAGCAAATCGGCAAAACACCAATCAAAAAAACAATCAGCATGAACTCTTCTCCATGAATAAATGAATGCTAAGTAACTGTTACAGTATTGCATGTTTAAGATATACTTTTTAATTTGTTTTCCCTCAGTGTTAATAAAATATTTCTGAATTGATATTTAAGCATTTTGATCACTGGTAATTCTTAATTTTCCAAATTATTTTTCACCTGTGTTGTTTTTTTTAAAAAGAAATGACAGATTTTAAAAGTAGCTTATTTTGAGCTGTTTTTTTTTTGTTGTTTTAATTCTGTGCTTAAAATGTGGATAAACTTGGGTTTAAATCAATTTTTAAATTAAAGACACAATATTAACCTTTTTTAATTTTCAGGTTCTTCTAACTCCTTCTCTGAAACCAGCTGTAAACCCTCGTTCCTCCCTGATGAGGAGCTTAAACATCTCGTTCTTAAGGTAAGTGTCTTAGTCCACATCAGGAGATTTGATTATTCTTGCCGCTCTATGATAGACTGATGAACCATTCAGGTGTACACTCGGCTTTTTCCTGAAAGTATTTTTGCGCAGTAACCTTATCACCCTGACAAAGTGGGTTTAGAAAATACATGAACTGATATGTTTAGAAGTTACATAATGTTCTATCTCAGATTTGATTGTCAATCATAAGTTTTTTTCTATTTTAGACCCCCAAATGTAATGCAAGCCACTGATCTCCAGAGAATTTTATAATTACAAATAGTTATTTATCAGATTTGGTGCTTCCTGTGCAGCACTACTTAAAATTTTCTCTTCCTTTTCAAGAAACTAGTCTGATTTTTTACTTTAGTCTTACTGTCTGAATGCATTTATATACTGTATATTTTGCTTATATATATCTCTTAAATTTGTCATTATGGTTATTTTTAAATTACTTTTCATTTACAAAAAGGCAGAAATAGTTAAAGCATAAACTTTGATCTTTTTCCCGCATTTTGTTTATTTATGTTTATCCAAAAAAAACCCCCAAATACTACATGTATCAGTTTAAAAACAACATTTTCAGAGGTGTGCAAAAGTATTTGCCTCATTCAAATTTTCTTTCTGTATAATCATTTGTCCCATTTAAGTAAATTGGGTCATCCAACGTCACTGAGATTTTTGACAAAAACAGCAGAAGTAAACACAGTGGGCAGTTTTAAAATTAGTGTTTATTACGAAAGTGAGGAAAAATACAGATTTGCAATGTGTGGAAATAGCAGCTTGCCCCCCTGCAGACGCACACACTAATAAAAGGGTCAGCAACATTTATGACATAAAGTGCCAATTCAAGATTCTCTCCTCATCAACTATAATGTTGTTCACCTTTCAGCATATCCCATTAGAGGTCACCAGAGTGCTTTGACATACATTTTTTTGACAGGATGCCCTTCCGCTGTATTTTTAAGACCAGGGGAAACCCAGTTAGGCAGCAGCGTGAAGGCTCTTGCCTAAGAACCATCGATGGATTTTTTTTTTTTAGCTCATTGCCGCCCTGGGAAGCAAACCCAGATGTCCTGCGAGACGGTCCTACACCCAGCCTACTATAATGTGAACTCTAATACAAAGAAATGCAAAAACATTTCCAATATATCTAAATAAAAAAAAAATATTAAATCACGGTCACCATGTATAATAGCTTTTTAAAACACATTTTGGCAGTAACTGAAACAAGTGTTTTCATAGCAATATTGCACAAAGAAAATAGGCCAAAGTTGAAATAGTATTGCAACTATTTGTGACAAAAAGTATTGCATTTGTGTTGTCATACCTACAACAAAAGGACTGGATACATCAGAACAAAACACCATAAGTATTTCTAAGAACTTCACATCCATGAAAAAAATAAACTGATTGTCTTATTCGTCTTTGCATTATAAGTAAGTAACTTAATGTAAGTTAATTCTGTGATGGTGCTTTTATTGCATGTAAAATTAGATATTTTTACTTTTTTGTTAGTTTGCTTAGTATAGTCATGTACATTTTCTGCACTAGGACAGCATAATTTTTCATTTTTTCATCCCCAGTAAATAAAGTGGTAATCAGCTGTAGTTTTAATTGTAAAACATTTACATTTCATATTGACATTTATCAGAACTGAAAAAAAGTCTGGGTACAATCTGACTTTGCTTGGTTATTATTCAACAAATGCAACTTATAACTTCAGGAATGTCAGCTGCTGCAAAGTCAAAAACATGACAAAAAAATAGTTCTGCAGTCATAAACGTGTGCAGCGCCTCGTGTGTCAGCTTCTCACGAACGCACGTTCCATCCACAGACATACATTTTTTTTTAATTGCCCGTTCATGAAGGCGTGTGCAGAAAGTAATGTACGTTGTGGGAAACTATAAAGTTTTATTGAAAAAAAACCCAAAACGGCAGTGTTTATAAAGGTGGGCGGGGGTCACAGAAACGGTGCTGCGTGAATGCACCCTTTACTTATGACGCCACAGGAGTCATAAAAAAGTTCATTCTGAGAAGAAACTGTCACTCAAACCTGATTTTTTTCCTTTTTCAAATCCGAAACACACAGACGGCAGATCAAGTTCTTGTTGTTGTCACATCCTGTTCCCCAGGTTGCCGACCCCTGCTCTAAAATCTGGTATTTCCAAAGATGTTTTTGTTTCACACAAGATCATGCAGATTTAATAATTTTGTACTTAAGTATAAACACAAAATGCAGTGTTCATCTTAGTCTAATATTTGATCATCTCCAACCATAAGGACATGACGGAGACTGAGAATGAACCTGGAGCTAGAAAAGTATCACCAAAACTATAATAAAATTACTAAATGTAGCTTTGCATTAGAAATAATTGATGGATAACAGTTTCTTTCACTGGTTGATTCATGCTTTAGTGTCAAACTGTCTTTTTTTGTCCTTGTTGCACAGGCTGCAGACGGTTTCCTGTTTGTCGTTGGCTGTGATCGCGGAAAAATCATTTTTGTGTCGGAGTCCATCACAAAGATATTAAACTACAGTCGGGTAACTATCCTACATTTGTCTCACAGTCAGGTGCTTTGTTCTCCACACATCTGCTAGAGTTTACTATGATACTAATGCCTAATGAGGAAAAACCTGTTCTACTTTTCAACCTTGCCATGTAAACCTTTAATTGTTTGTTTTTTTGTGTTCAGACGGAGCTGATTGGACAGAGTCTGTTTGATTACGTACATCCCAAGGACATTGGAAAAGTGAAGGAGCAGCTGTCGGCTTCTGAATCTCACCCTCGCGAGCGCCTAATAGATGCTAAAAGTAAATATTTATTCTTTTCAGTTTTTTTCAAAGCCCCGGTCCCTCCAAGCTGCAGCAGAAAATAAATTTCATCTCATTTTTTCAAAACTGATTGTTGTGTTTTATGCAACCCGTTTCTGAAGCAGAGCTGTGTTCAGAAAAACTCGACTCCCTTCTTGGAATTAACAGTTACCAAACCTGCAGAACAATGTGCTTTTACAAAGATTAACCTATCCTACTCCTTTTATACATGAAAGACTTGCTAGTTTGTTTTTTCAAAGAATAAGTAGTCAAATTTGCTTAAACATTAATTTATTTTGTAAATTTGATAAATGACTCACTTTTTTCTTTCGTTTGACATTTTTATGATCATAAGGGTACCAACGTGTTTTACAAAAAAAGAGGGATAAAAAGAGAAAATTAAAAATTGTACAAATTTGGATCGAAAATTTAAATGAAAAGCATAAAAATTCATTAAAAAACCCATTCTAAAAAGCTGGTGTTTAAAAGAGTATTAGATACTATGTGCAGCTTTGGAGGAATATTACTTGTTGGAAAGTGTGTAGGACGTTGGGCCCTTGAGACTTGGAGTTTGACTTCTGTGCTTCAGCTGTCTATAGGACCGGGGATTTTGGTTTTAGGCATTTACGAGGCATTTAACCGTCTGGGGTTTTTCAGCTGGTCTGCAGGTCCAGGCTGATCTTCCAGTCGGTGCAACTCGGTTGTGTTCAGGGGCACGTCGCTCCTTCTTCTGCCGCGTGAAGTACAACAAAATTGCTGTCAAAAATGAGGAGAAGGACTCTCATCCCAATACCTCCAAAAAGAAAGGTAGGAGTGACGCACGAATGTCTATTTTCACTGTAATGGAGAAAACTTTTCATTTTTATTTTTTTCTTAGAGTCCCAGAAGTACTGCACCGTCTACTGCACAGGCTACATGCGCAGCTGGCCCAACAGCCATCTGGGAGCAGAGGGGGAAGGCGACGGAGACAAGCAGGACAGTTCCCAGTTTAGCTGCCTGGTGGCAGTGGGGCGGGTCCACAGCAGCTCATCTCCTCAGCTTAATGGAGAAGTCAAAGTTAAACCCACCGAGTTCATCACGCGTTATGCCATGGACGGAAAATTCACTTTTGTTGATCAAAGGTGATATTTACAACTCTGAAAGTCAGAATCAGTTGGATAAAAATGTTGAAGGATGGGCGGAGCTTAGACATCACATTTAGGTAGTAGAGCTGGGTTTAAGAAGCGATTTGAACATATTTTCTCTTACAAGATGAAATGTCGATTCATCATTTTCTTGGATACATTTTTCTTGTTTGTTATTTCTTGTATTTTTCCTAAACCGGCTCTGTGGCCTAGTGGTAGAGTCTCTGCCCTGAGCCTTTCAAACTGAAAATTCTAAAAATGTATCCCAATGCCTCGTTGCTACACACTCTGCATTAGGGAGGTTTAACCATAAAAGTGTTGCTAATGGTTTCTCCCTTCTGCCCCAAAGAGATGGGTTAAATGTGGAGGGCAAATGTCACTCTCTGGTGTGACACAACGACCTTTAACTTTTGACTCTTCTTCTTGGAATTTTTTTTTCTCCGTTTTTATGTCAAATTTCATTAATTTTAATGTTATTTATTAAAATTTCCAACTAAACCGAATTACACATAACCAAACAAAACTAGATTTGGAATAGAAAATAAAATGAATGCACAAAAATAGTAAATAAAATTGAATCTTAAACTTGAAATAAAAAATAATAATCAAGAATGTTATGATTTTTATCAGCACATTTTTTCTTAAATATATTTATATTTTAGGATTAACAAAGAGTCCTTTCTTATCAGATGTGAGAAAATAATTCAACATTTTTTGCACTTTATGTATTTGGAGTGAATAATTTTAGAGCAGATTTTGAATGATTTGAGCTGAAAAAAGTTCAAAGTAGTTTTAGTTTTTGTTTGGATTGATGTTTGTTTAGCACCCTAACCCATGGATTGTGAGTCGACATGTTAAACTTCAAATTAGTTGAATAAATAATCTTGCTTATCCTGTGGTTGTTTAAGTGGATCTTTCTGGAAGATTATCAGGACTTTTTTCAGATAATTGAAATCATTAGTTATTTGGCATTTTTTCAAAGAATTAAATTCATTTGACACTTTTTTCTTAAGTTGTTGTGTTTGTCTTCCACAGAGCAACAACCGTTCTTGGTTATCTTCCCCAAGAACTGCTGGGGACCTCCTGCTATGAGTACTTCCACCAAGACGATTTACCACATTTAGTAGACAGACATCGAAAAGGTAAATTGTATTGTAATATCAACCAGTTGCACGTGTTTATGAATCAGTAGAAAATGTTTCTGTAACTGAATTTTATAGCATCTTTAATTATTATTTAGCGTGTTTTAATAGTTTCTTTTTCTCTTGTTGCAGTGCTACGGAGTAAAGACAAAATTGAGACCAACTGCTACAAGTTCAAAACAAAATACGGTTCCTTTGTCACTCTGCAAAGTCAGTGGTTTAGTTTTGTCAACCCCTGGACCAAAGAAGTAGAATACATCGTGTCCACTAACACAGTGGTATCGTGAGTATTGACTCTTTTGCCACATCTAAAAGTCAATGTTTGTGTGAGAGTTTGTTTGGATAAGAAATTGTTTTATTCTCTTTTAATAAGGTATGATAACAGTCGAGCAGGACGCTCTTCAAAGAAGGCTGAGCAGTCGAGTAATTCCAAGACTTCTGAAGGTCAGTGGATGGAAAGCAGATCAATCAAATATTGATTCTACTTTCTCACATGCATCTTTGCAGGAATGTGTGGTCTCACTGCCAATATAATACTTTAAGTTACAAGTTCACACTTTTATTACCAATTTAACACAATTTGATGAAATAATATTTTCTGAAGATAATTAATAAGTACTTGCATTGTTACGAGGGAGAGACGACTGCACTTGACCTGATCAAAACCAGATTATAAAAACAATAAAAAACTATAAAGTCAAATAACACAGTACGGATGGGATTGTATAAGTTTGCTTCTTCCCACTCCTTTTCAAGCAATAAATTAAACTTGATTTATTTCATGAAATTAGTATTAGTTATGTTAGCGTCCGGTTGTTAGCATTCTCTTTGTTGTTAAAGGCATAATCTGCATCACAGAGTCTTAAGTTTAAATCAGTCGCAAACATTTTACAGAGAATGAAGATTCCATCAAATAATGTTGCTGATTTGTGGAAGTCGTTTCTGATTTTCTTTAAAACTTTAAAAGGGACATTTAAGAATTTTCCTACTGCAAGGCTAAATTAGGGAGGCATCTGTTAAGATGCTTTAACAGAGAAAATGTTCCAAAATTAATCAGGATTTATGTAAAAGTATATATGATCAATCATTTTGCCCTGACAGATACTTAACCTGAATTGAATGATAGTGATATTCTATGGAGAAAAAAAAACTGTAATGTTGCCTTATTTCGATTTTTACAAATCAACAACTTTATTTCATTTAATCTTCATCATCTGTTAAAAAAACTATTACTGTTTACTCAGGTGAGGCTGAATAAAGTTGTTCTAAGTTCTTCATTCCTTTCCTAAAGACACATATTTTCTCTATGTACTTAAAAATGTATTGATTTATTACAACTTGATGCTAGAAGACTTCCATCTTAAACTGAAACTGAAACTTTTCCCCTTGAATGGAAAAATATGTTGCCTTAGGCAAATTGAAGATGAGAAGTCACCTTACATATCGTTTTTCTTGAGTTGCTCCAATAAGAAAGTTTCTGCAGTCAAATTGGTCTCTGTAAAGTCTTTCCATTCAGAATTTAGAATGACATCTCTGAAAGTTACAATTTTTGTCTGTCTTTAAAACTTTAATCTATTAGGAAATCATTGAGTTTAGATTGAAAATAATGTTCAATTTTTTTTATTTCCTGTTTTCTTAGAGTGCAAAAAGTCCCTTCCAGTTATACCAGGCATTTCCACTACAAGCGGGACTATGGTGTATGCTGGGAGCATCGGAACCCACATCGCCAATGAACTGCTGGATTTTAACAGGTATGTATGTCCCACAACAGACTGGTCAATTTAAGAATTTTTTTTGTTTGTTCACTCATAAGTTTCGATGCAGCCGTACAGTTGCATTGACACCTACTGTTGTCAACTTATCATAGATACCACATGCTGCAAAAATGATGTTGATCTGTCTCTTTAGGCTGAACTCGTCACCATCCAGCGGGAACGTCAGCCCCTTCAGTCTCCCACAGGAAAAATCTCCACAAACTCTCAATCAATTCACAAACAGCGTAAGTTCCTACATTTTCTTCTGCACCTTAAAGATCTTAAAAAATAAAAAAAAAAGCTTCACTTTTTTTAAAACTTGTGTTATCTCCTTGCATTAGTAGATGTGTTGTCAATTGTGGCTCTGAGTTTAAAGAAAAAATAAATGTTCAATTTTAAAATGTAGTTGTAAAGAAAAAAGTATGTTAGTGATGAAGTAAAAAAGTCAAGTGAACCACTCAATCTTTATTCAGTCCGTTCACAAACAGTTCAAGAACAGTAGATATCACTCTGCGAAGCTCCTGACTACATTACCCATAATGCTCCAACATTCCATCAAGCAGTTCAGATTCATAGCTTATAAAGTCAAAATGAAATATTTTGACATATTTATTTACCATAGAAAGTCAAATTGAGATCAGTAAGCACAACCAGGATTTATACTGAAGGCAGACTTTCTATTTTTGAACAAATTCAAAGATTTTTAAGTGAGCCATATGGTCCAAAAATAAGGTAAGAATTAGCTCTGTTTCATTTTGTTGTGCTAAATTTCTATAATTTCTGGCTGAGCTCCACCACAAACAGTACAATAAACTATTTTTCTTTTTAAATTACTTCTGACCATACTATAATTCTACATTTACTGCATTGAGATGATTGTATGTGTTACAAGGTATCTTATTTTAAAAGGAAGCCATGCTAACCTTTAACAAAAGTTATAAACTATTCCATATTTTGAGATTAACTATATTATCTTTATGTTTTATTTATGCCAAAATTTATCATGATAGTATAAGAACAAAAATGCAAGTTAATGTCTTAATTTTCTAAAGGATAGAGTAGGACTTTATGGCTCTTTTGCATTGTTGTCAATGAGAAATCAACCCAAATGGCTCTAAGTGTTGAAGGTTACAGACTCTTGTTCCAATCACAAAAAAATAATTATATAAACTTCAGTGGTAGATTTTGCATACTTTTGCGGTTTTACAATTAAAAACTTCAAAAGCCATCAGTAATATTTCACTTTGCTCTCTAAGCTTTCAACTCTTCAAATAAGAACTTAATAATGACATTTAAAGTCACTTTTTTCCATAATGAAAATGTTTCAGTTTGATGTCTTTAATTAAAAAGGCTCCTTTATTAATTAAAAAAATCTACCAGATTGTTCACAGTTGTTTATCCTTTGTACGGTTTGTAACTAACAGCCACTGTGGTTGTTGAATAAACTAATAGATAGATAGATAGGGTCTTTAATAATCCCTTAGGAAATTTAAATGTGGTCATCTGCTGACAATCATAAAAACATACACACATAAAGCACAATAAGAACAACAGGAGTCGTAGATTTAATAACAAAATTAAAGGATTAAAAACTAAATTAAAATTACAGGAATAAATAGTTAAATATCAATAGATTAAATAGATTAAAAATTAAATTTTCATGTAGAAGTATCTATAGAATTAAATCATTTTGCGCTGGCCAATCAGGATCAGTCTCTAGTTTGTAAAAAGAATGTCCACATTTTTAGCGTTATATTTTTAAAAATTGGTAACTGTTTACTTACATATACTTTTTTTTTTTTTTTTTTTACAAAAAAAGCCTTTTTTCATGCTCTTCTCTAATTTTTCACTCCCATTAATAATCATGTTATTCTTCTACTAAAGGCTTTTAAGAACAAGCATCTACTTCATTTTAAATGTTTAATGGAGATGCAAATTATTTATTTTCTAAACTTAAGAACACCTTGCAATTGTGCTTTAAGAAGTTGCTATGACCTCAACTGGCCACTAGGTGTCCTCGTTCTTTGTTGTTGACGTTTGTTAGCCTGAAGCTTCAAAGCTTCAGTTTTGTTTCAGGAACATTTTAATGAAAATTGAAGGGTTTTTAAAATAATTTAGAATTTATTTTTAGGACATTACCTCTTTTTAAAGGATGCAGTCATCCATTTTTTTCTTTTTATATAAACAATTTAGATTAAGGGATTCAACCAATCAAATATAATTAACAATATTTATCTCTGGGGGGATTTTTATTAATCCCCCCAGATTAAGATTAGTAATTTGTGAGAGAAGTTGCATTGACAAAATGATTCTAGCAAATTCTGGAGCTTTAGTTTTCTTCACAAAATCCCAAAACATGATCGTTTGATGAGTTCTTTAATATTTGTCTTTTTTAATTTTTAAAGTCAGCTCCTGCTTTGTTGTTTGATTTGCCTCTCTGCTCTTTAGGTGCCAAATGGGGAAACCTCTGAAATGGAAATGCCAGGAAAGTCAACTTCTGATGACGCTCAAGCCGCTTCATTTTCAGCAGGAGACTCGCTCATGGGTACTGCAGCCGATTCTGTTTATTAACTTACTGTTTGAGCTCTTCTCTGATATAAATGCATCTCCTGATTTCTTTTTTCACCTCAGGGGACAATTCAAATTTGGATCTGGACAGTGTTGTAGGACCAGGCTTGAGCAACCTCACCAACGATGAAGCAAACATGGCGTTGTTCATGAGATTCTGGGAGACGGACACAAACTTGGCAGAAACCATAGACCTGGAAGAGATGCACTGGTCTTTATGAAGTCTGCTTTGGCTGCTAGGACTGTCTCTTTTCTGCCGGGAGTTGAAAAAAGTTCACCTCAAGAAGAAGCTTTTCTAAAGACTGTAATTTATTAGCTCTCCCTTCCAGTGTAAGATGAGTTTGGGTTGCTGCTCCGGCGGGATGGGGGCCGACGGACTTCTCGTAAGGATGCGTCTCTAAAGCCTTACAGCAGTCTGCCTGCCCTAAAATGCTGTTCCTCGCCAGGATCCTCATCTATTGACCTTAGAAGGTCAAACAACCCAGAAACCCACCGAGGTTTTGCGCTTTTCTCCTCTGCCTACATTTGAGGAAACATAAAAGAGAAAGTTGATAAAGGCTTGGTACTGTATGGAACGAGAGGGAGGCATCCCAGCTCAAAATCCTCCGACAAACCCAAGCATCTTTTCTGTCGTAAGCTGACCTAAACCACCTGTGTAGATGTGGTATAACACCATATAATCCATTTGTGTCTTAAAGAGATAGCTATATAAAAATCCCTAAATTTAATTATGTTTACCCCTTAAATATATATATAACCTATTTTACCAGAAACATAGCTGGTATTTTTAGACTTATTCATTTTAATCACTGCAGTTCATGCAGAAAAGCACATTTTATTTGTGCTTTGGCATCACCAGCTCACATTTTATCACTAAAGCGATTTAATCTGATCCAAGTCTTACAGCAGTCGTGATAACTCAGGTAGTTATCCAGCTTAAAATGCTTCAATACATACTAAAGCTTTAGTATGTGGTCAATCTTTTGCAGGTGTGCCATAGTTTAAGTTCCACGTTCTGTTATGCACTGACGGTCTTTAGAAGGCATTTTTACGCTAAGAATTCATGAATTAAGGGATTAAGCTATGCAGATCTATCATTCCATAAATCTTACTGTATTTTTCAACGCTCACACGCATGACGCCGGGAATTTGCTTTGCTGACTTTTATTGTGAAATTCGATCTGAACCGAGTTCCTAATCGATTCTGTCATTTGACCGATGAATCCGGTGCTGCACAGGTCGGGGTGACGTGTACTTCAGCAAAAACACATCGCTATGGAGTTGTGCCATAGACAGGCTGGTCCTTTTTAAAGGCAAAATGTTTTCGGGGCTTATTTTTCTGGTTCCTCTTCCTCCAACATTGCACTGTTGTGACTCTCATATCCCAAAAAAGTTAAAAAAAAAAAAATCACATCTTTGGTGTTAACAGAGTTGAACCTTTCAAAGAGGTCATGGATTGTTGTTCTTTTTTGTCTCAGATTAAAATAAAGTGTAGTTTTTGTAAAGCAGACCATATTGTGTTAATAACGCCCCATATCTTTGTGTTTTGTGAATATTTGTTTACATTTAAAATTGATTGGATTTGGAAGGCTGTGCATGCACCAGCAGCCACCAACTTTCATTTTGGGATTATTTTACCTTGTCATTTTAAATAAATCTTAAATTAGGTCAAACCAGTTTCCTATTTATTCCATCTGAAAGGAAATATTTCCATAAATAAAATGATACACTGCACTGTAACTGCTAATGGTTATGGCACACTTTTATCTCAAACACTAACCAACTGAACCTAAATTGAACTTGAGGTTATGGATAACGTATATTTAAATAAACATTTATTTTCATTTTTACCATCTGAGATGATTAATTTAAGTTGATAATTGTATATGGATGCCATAAAAATGACTGAAATTGTAAACCTGCTGCGCAGAAGAACAAGAGTCGTATATCTCAAAGCTGCACGACTGGTTCAGGCAAGATTTGAAGAGATTAATATTAATTGTAAAAAATGACTCCAATGTCTAAGATGGTTTATAAAAGGGTAGAAATAAAGAAGAAAAGGTTAAAATGCTGTTGCATAAATGCTCACTAGTTAATTTTTGCCCGTTCACCCATCCATCACGAAACCTGCTGAAGCCAACCCTGAAAAGCATTCCATTGCAGGGACATACACACTCACATCCACACCTTTGGGCAATTTAGAGATTTTAATGAATCCATTAATCTTGTTTTTAGACTGAGAGACAGCTGAAGAGCCTGCTATGAGTCGAGAGCAATAACCTCTCACTGTGCAGCCTGATCATTCAATATAATTTAATATCGAGTCTATTGTAGTAACTTCAAGCAAATGTTCCTTTAAAATACATTTGAAAAGCTTTTGGAGTTACAAAAACTGGCAGAGTTCCCTCAGTTTCAATGCAAAAGCTTTAGAGAGCTTTTGTGACTTTTGTTGTTAAAAACCCACTCTAAAAAAAATAGTATTTTTTGTGTTTTTAGCATGTTCTTGTGGCATTTTTCTCATGATGAAGAGCACATATTAAGAAAATTAAGAATAGAGTTGTATTTTTGAGTTTTTCCTTATGATCTATGTGAATCAGGAGCAGATGACAAAAATGGCATTTGGAAAAGATTGTATTTGTGATGCAGAAAATATGTTGGGCAGGCCACAAGCTTCCTGCTCCACTCCATTCTGATGCTCCCACTTGTGGACTACTGCAGGTTTTCCTCATTCTAGCGGGCAACTGGCTCAAAACTGTACTACTAAATATCTCTGATTTTGCTTAAAATTTTAGTTGCATCAGTAAAGTTAGCTTTAGGTTTTGAGGGGCTGTAGCAGGAGTGTGAACAGAGAGCTCTCAGTCATAGGTGGGGTTCCTTCCTTGTCAACAGTCCCGCCTACAACTCAGAAGTGAATTCCTAATGAACTCCTGCCGCTCTGCAGAAACCATGTCCTAGAGACGACACAGGATTTTTGATTTTGGCTGTTATTTGTACCAATAATAGGAAATAAGTAAACCACATGGAAGCTAAAAAAAAAGTACATGTAATAAGAACGGATTTTATTAATATACAAAAAACATCATCTTAAAAATAAGGCTGACATTTCTTAAGTGTTCTAAATTTAAAAACCTAAAGAAAGTTCAAAACCTTTCAGTTTCACTCTGTGCCTGCGGAACACGCTTAACCTATTTTTTTCTACTAACAACACACGGGTTCTTAGCCTCACTGGGCCATGCTGTAGTAAATTGGCTGACTTCATTTGGTCTAATCATCTTAGCTCTCGACCAGCAGGGTGTGAAACGGCTTTCCAACACCACTAATCTCCACTTGTTAGGAGAGGACTGACCTTAATTCCCTCAGCTCTCATTGGAAAAGTCGGGTTCTTTCCTTTGATGCTGATCTCAGTCTTCACCTGAACTGGCACTTTGATTGTTTCAATTGAAAATGCAAATTATTGTTATCTTAGAAACTTTGGTAATTATTCTTTAAGTGCGCTGATTATTCTTTGTATTTCTGTGATGGAGCAGCTGGTGGGGAGTTAGGTGACGATGCTGAGTAGATTTATGATAAAAACAGTCATCACAAAGAGAAAAATGATGGAGTTGGTACAGGTGTGTGTGCTTTGTTGTCACCATGCACAAATGCAAAAAAATCCACCCACACTTTTTGTCCACATTTTTTGCATCTCTTCACTCTGCAGCTCCTGACAGGGGGTTTCTTGTGTCCACAGGCTGTTCATACTCACATACCTAACAGCAAGAGAATGCACCAAACAGGATATTTGTAAAACAAGACAAAAACAATGGTAAGATTCTTTTTAATAATGTTTTTCCTTTCACCTAATACCTAAGCTGTCATATTACATCAAAATAGTTTATTTCTATTATTATTATGATATAAACATGGCCTTGTTATGGTTTTGAAACTTTAATCCGTGGTCAAAAAGCATGTATTTATCCTTAACATTGTTTCAATGACTCTTTTGGGTCTGGCTTAAATATTTTGAAATGTATTGGTTTATCTATGGAAACTGACAAAACTATTTTCTTATTTTTTTGACACGAACATGAAATGCTCCTCCATGTTTATCTAACCCGCTCTGACTTGGTCTTAACTCTGCAGGTGCTTTTATAGTACGGATGTCTGCAAAAGAAAGATAAACTGGTGATTCAAACAAGTATTTTCAAGAGAAGCGTCTGCTGTATTTTCCACAAAAATGCATAACTTGTTCGAAAATGTTGTTTGCATTGAAAACAGTTTGCATTTTCTAAGATGTTTATCGTTTACAAGGATCAGACACAAGAAGAGACAAATCTAGAGGTATTTATGGCGGCTGTGCCTTTGCTGTAATTGCTCTCCGTCCTTGTTTCTTGTAGCTGTTATTATTAGTCTGCAGGAGTTCACAGAGAGAGCACTGTGTGATGATTGGGTTAGAGAAAAGCTGGAATGTGATCCCAGCACGGTGAATGAGAAGAGGCCTGAGTGAAGGAACACTGCTTTACACAAATCACAGATGATGTTAAGGTGGAATGAAATGAGCCGGTTCAAGGAAGCAAGCTTTGATGCTTTCATTCTTTTGACTTGATTATTGAATTATGAATTTGAAACAATTCCAGTTCAAAATACTATTTCCAGTCGATACTAGGAAGTTGTGACAGCTCACATTTTCAAGAATGCCAAGTTCACCCTCTGTCAGTTTCTTGTACCAAAAATAACATGCAAAATGTAAGTCTTGAAAGATTTATTTATTTATTAGCATGTGTGAAAGTGTTTTACAACTGTCAATTCACTTTATGGCATTGAAAAGGTTGCCCTGTTTGTTCAAATTGACAATTTTACTGATTATAATGTGAGCAATTTTATTTGCTGACCACTAGATGTCGCTTGTGCTCATTCAAGCCTGACACTTTCAGGTAAATGTTTCCTTCTCGTTTACCTAAAAATATTGGAAATACCAAACTTTCCGAACAATTACAACTTTTTTGTAGCAAACATTTAAGTTTCGCTATGAGCTTTGAGAGTAAAACAAGAAAATAATAAAAAAAAAAAAGGATAAGTTATATCCGTGTCTTATCAGCTGTCTTTATCAACACAGTTTAGTCAGTAAACTTCACTTTTCTTATTTCTTGCGGTTACATTGAAAGCACCCAATCCCTTCCGGATCCTCCAATCCCGGCCGACGCGGGGGCGGAGCTATCCAGACGTGACGTCCTAACTTTTCCAACGGCCCTGTTGTCACATCGACATCATGGCGTAGGGATGTGTCGGGGCGTCGGGTTGTTCTGGTGGGCACGCAGAGGTTCAGAAAGTATATTTTTTGTGGACTTTTGTCTTCGTGGTCGCAGGAAGAAGCTAACGAAAGGTTGAATTTATTCCACTAAAGTTGAGGTAAGAGTCGTAAACCGTGATTTATTTTTGTTTTCAAACTTGTATGGAGGTTTAACGCCGCTCCTGTTGCACTCAGCGCTGTTCTCTAATGTTGAGTGAACGACTTAAAACGTTGAAAACTCTAAATATTTTCCAGAATATGTAGTTTCCAGTGGCTTTTTTGAGTCATTTACAAATTGTTGGTGAAGTTAGTGCCCGAAAATATCTCCTTTTAAGGATTTTACTGTTAAAAAAATAGCATAGAACAAGTGTTTCTTTCTAACAAATTTGCTGTTTTAAGCTAGTTTTAGGTTTGTTTAAAATAAATACTGGTTTATGACCACACGTCTGCGGATTTGTGGGTACTTGAATCCACACTGCTTCAGGGCACGTAAAGTGGATTTTTTTTGTGATCGTGTGAGTCGACATCTGTGAGGTGAGTCACACCGAAAAGTTTTGTCTTGCTTTTTTGTTTTATTTTTTTAGTTTAGTCTTTATTTTTTTGTGTTTTTATAGAGCTGTGAAACCTAATAAGTTGTTATGCCCCTCTCACGTCGACCTCGAAATATGTTTAGTCTTGGTTTTCTCATGCTTTTCTAAACAATTCAGTAATGTGGAGTCAAACTTCACACGCTCCCAGTAGATTAATCTTGATAAAGTATTAGACACTTTTTATTAACACTTGTAGGATTTTTTTGATGTTTTCCTTTTAATTTGATTTCCTTTGTATTACATATTTAGCCCACTTAAGAAATATTCACATTCTCATTTTCAAAATGATTACTATGTAAACATTTTAGTGCAAAATTCAAGTAGTTTGACCTTCCCTGAAAAGCAAAAAGTGAATTTTCGTTTCTTAAATCAACCCCTAGAAGTTAATTTAAGGGATTAAATGAACTTCACCTATCATTTTTGTTTCATTATTAAACATGTACAAATAGCATATTAAGAATAATTAAAAATTATTCACAATAATACACCTTATGACCTGCTCAAATGAAAACACTGTCTTTGATGCTCTTAACATGTACTTGTGCTGTAATGGAAAACAATTGATAAAGAAAATAAGTTCAAAATTGTGCGCCCAAGTATTTCTAATTTCAAATAATTGTGAATCAGGAGCAGATACAAAAATACTTTTTGAAAAACTTGTAGATATGATGCTAAAATGGCACGATTTTGATGCATCCACTTTAGACTAATTGGTCCATTTTGAATTTCATCGTCCGAGCGGTACGGCTGGACAGCATCAGTATTTGTCACCATTTTTGTTTGCACAGGTAATGTTAGGTTGGGGTTGTGAGGAGCAGTAAGTTAGTGGGAGAAAGTGTAAACAAAGGGATGATAGGGAAATAGGGTAGGCTTACTCTGCTTTAACTGAGAGGCAGATTTCTAATATACTCCTGTCACTCTCAAAAGCTATGTCCTAGAAAAGAGGAAATACTTTTTTGATTTACCCTAAAAATAGCAAAATCGTAATTAAAAGACCACTGAGAGCATTTTTACAATAAATCAAAAGACAATTTGAGTGGAGATTTATTACTAAAATTTGAATGTGGGCAATTTTATATTAAGTATTTGGGTTCATAACAAGCAATATTTACTGCAAAACAAATTTCAGATTGAATTTAAAAGATAGGTTTTGACAAAAATCACTGAATTCTGTTTTAAAGATTCAAAAACTGTTAATCGTCTCAAAAGAAATATCTCTTTTGAATCTCCTTTTACATATTGGAAAATAAAGTAGAGATTTATTCTGTCAGTTCAAACTGTTTGGAAATAGCTTCATATTATTGCTTGAACTTTGTGTCAAAATCAAATTTCTTAATTACAATATTATAAAGAAATGTAATAACAATTGGCGATGTTATAGAAGGATGTAAGCTTTTTTTCCCTTTACTAGTGAACAGACTATTATCTGGAGTAAAACTGAAAGAACGCCGCTTTCTAGTGCAATAATTCCATGGAAAAGTGGAAAATGAGTGTCTATGTTTAAACAAGCGTAGACGTAAGCTTTTTTATTTGGAATCAAAAAGCATTTCCGGGATAAAAATAGGTTTGGTTTGTTTGTAAATTCCTGCGTTACTATGTCTTGTTTTTAACCTCCATAGCAACTCCATGTAAACCCAGCTTGTCAAAGTCAAATGCATGCAGTGGTAAACTCTTCTTTTCCCCCTGAAAGAAGAGAGCCGGCAGCTTTAATTCCGTTTTCTTTTCCTGTCCCTGTGGAGAAGCTGTATATTAGAAATTTAAAGACCACCCCCCCCCATACCAGGAATATTTGAGCTCTCACCGAATGTCTTTTAAGGGTCTGTTATAAAGGTTTTTCTCTGCCTGAAGGATACAGGGCAGCGGGGGGTGATCATTGTGGTCCACTCTTTTCTTTGTGGTCATTATTTTCTGGCTGTCTCTATGAATTTTACGGCTGTAGGGCAGAAGCCGCTTTTTCGAACACCCCCCACCCCTCTGGTTTGGTTCTGAGGATGTGTATAAAGAGAATGCAGACAGGTTTTGTCATAAGCATCATGTTTAGTACAGCACTGCAAGCCTCTCAGTCAAAGCACCTGTCTGTGATGGACAAAAGCCCTTTCTGTCGATCTTGTGGCCGGTGGGGGGCTGCCCATAGTGAGACTGTCTTTGACTGCTGAGATTCAGTGTTTACATTTTCACAGAAGGAATTTTAGATATTGATTTAAACACTTAAGACGAAGTGGAGAATGTATTTTCTTCCAAAACAAATCGGAGGATTTATTAAACTATAATGTGATTTGAAGTTAGAAGTGTCCCTTTGTTGTCTTAGATTTTATTTTAATTGCTCATTTACTGCCTTAAATGGGAAACTGTTTTTAGTCATGGATGCTTTAAAGACCCAGTCCAATGAAAATTGTGTTTCTAACATGTTGTTATGGCATTTTTCTGACAATCGAGGACATACATAAAAAATGAAGAATGAATTTGCATTTCTAAGTATTTCTATATTAAAATTATTGGGAATCAGAAGCTGACAAAAAAATCTGCCATTGGATAATGGCTGTAGTAGAGAGCGGGGAACAAGCTCCCTGCTCCACTCCATTCTGATGCAATTTTCCTCTGATTGTTTTCCTTATCTGACCTGGCATCTGGTTCAAAACTATAGGACTGCATAGCTCTGATACTGCTGGTCATTTTTGTTGCACCTGTATTTTTAGGTTGGAGGTTGTAAGCTAGCTGAAGAGAGTATAAAAAAAAATGATGATCGGAAGTCAGATCAGGCTTACTCCATACCCATCACTCAGAGCCAAATTTCTAATAAAATCCTGCCATTCTGCAGAAACTATGTCCTAGAAAAGACCCAGTTTTTTTGTTTTTTTTAGCCCAACAATGGCATAGTCATAATTAAAAGACCGCTGGGAACTCTTTTACAATAGATCAAAAGATGATCGGAGTGGGACTTAAAGGGATCATAGCTCCTCTTTCTAAAGACAGCAAAGTCACCCTCTGCTTCCTAAACAACCCTGGCGTGTTTACATATGATTAACACACCATGCAAGCTTCCCAGGACTCAAGGACAGAGTTCACTCCTCTGTAATTATGTATTCTGTGTGTTGAGACCAGTTCCAGTGCAAAACTGCACAGAAAAAGCTCAGAATGTTACTTTGCATTCTGACTGACACATGGACTGCAGGTTTCCAGACCCGCATGCCCAAACCCTGCCTGCTATCTTTGAAGTATGTTTGCCGAAAGTCCTGTGTGAACTTTACCCATATTTGCACTTCAGCTGTGAGAGGTGAAAAAACTGTCTCAGGGTTTTGAATGGGATGCCCTGCAGGCTTACATTCTTGTTGAAGTCGTCACAAAACAAAATCACTTTTTTTGTCAGCTGTTGTTACATGGTGGATTAAGCATTGAGTGACTTTAGTTAGTCTTTTCCAACAGTTACTTTAAAGCTTAAGCTATAAAACTAAATGTCTACATTAAAAATGTATATTTCATGAGCGGAAACTCCATTCTACAAGCGAGATCCTTAATCTTTTGTTTGCTTCGGTGGTTAGGCAATAAACTCATAAAAGTCACTCCATCACAATATTTTGTGAATATATCTATTCAGTTCAAAACTTTCCTTTTTTTGTCCTCTCTTTATGCCCCTTCTCCTTCATCACGGGTTAGCTCCAGCTGCAGCTCTCAATATTGCAGTTTAGTGCTATTTTACTGAATTTAAAGTCAAAGTTGGCTGAAAAATAACACTTTTGTGAGACAGAAACTAGAATTTTATTTGAAGTGAACTATTTAGTTTGTGGTAAAAACGATGCTAGAGAAGGAGCAAATAAATCCTAGCAAATCAGCTGCCATAAATTTGACATAATATGTTTTATTTTCTCTTAACACATTTTGGGCTTTACCTACATTGTAGTTTGTCTTTAATATGTGCAAAATATGTGGCAACAAGCTCCTGGAGAGCACCTCCAGCAAGTATCTCACTCACACTGAGATTTTTATTGTTGGAAACCACTCAGCGGTTTACTGCAGAACGCCGGTTCCTCCCCTTCCCCTTTGCTGTGCGCTGTGAAAAGTCTTGTTTAAATACATGCTTAATTTATAGATAATGGAAAATGCGACCACACGTGTGCTGAAATGATAGTGCTATGTCTGCGGGTGGCTTCTATAAAGTTTGGAAATGGTGCCGTGTCCCAGGATGTGAGGCAGCTGATTAAAGGAAGAGGTGTGTGTTTATGTGCTGCTGTAAGCATGTTTAAGCGTGCATGAATGTACAGAAGTGCTGTTTGAGTGAATATACAAAGAGAAAGGAGCTGTTGTGGTGTTCGGGCAGATGTCCAAGGCGGGAACACAAACACCGTCTCTCTGGCAGGACATTCTGTGTACCCCTGTTTTAGATAAAGGGAGTGATTGATATTACAAAATAGACCTTTATTCATTCCTTCAGTGACACAAAACTTCACAGATTAAAGCTACAGGGAGGAAACAATATAACTAAGAATTGTTCTGTTCTCTGTAACTTGTTTTAGGGACCAAGAGTCTCTGGTTAGCATGTGTGTATTTGGTTGAAATGGTGGCCTGCGTGTCCATATTTAGCACTGAGTGGCCACGCCAAAGCTTAATTCATGGTGGCAACATTTTTGTAAAGGTACACTCAGTCTCAAGACTATTGCTCTACTTTAGTCGCCTAAAAACCTTCACAGTTCCTTCACATGGTGTTCACATCTTGTCGACATAAATCAACTCAAGACTTGGTGATTATTTCCTTTTCAATCTTAATCAATAGTCTTAATGGAGTACAATGGTTCTCGAGTTTGGATTCAGATAATTGTTTTCTTATTTACGGGGCATTGAGTGCTTTAGACAAGCTGTTTTTTAATAAACAAAATTGAGCATTATTAGGACAGTATTTCAATTAGAGACCCACTCTGATCATCTTTTGATTTCTTTTAAAATTCAATTCAGTTCAATTTTATTTATACAGCCCAATACTACAACATGGTCGTCTCAACAGGCTTCACACTGGTAATTGTCCATAAACATAAAACCACTCAAAAAATATACAATAGCTGATTGCTAAACTACACAGACTAAACTAAAATGGGCATCCCTACCATTAGACCCTCATTCTTAGTAAGGAAAAACTCCTATTAAAAAAAAAGTTCTGAGAAAAAAAAGAAGAAACCTCAGGGAAGTCCACATGAAGGAGGGATTCTCTCCTAGGTCTGACAGGCAATGTACCAGGACTTTTAAAAAGTATTGGCTTATCTAACTTTACAGCTATCTGTTTAAATAGTGTAGCAGATGGGCTTCATCCAGATGGAGCTGAGAGACAGCTGAGGGCTCGAGATGAGCCAGAGGTGAGGTCCACTGGCAAGAACAGGAGCACAGAGGAGCCACCACGAATCTGAAATCTCTCCTGCTCCCCCAGAGGGGAGTGGGAGAACTAATTGAAAAATAAATGATATAGTAAAAACGTTGCCAGTGATTTTTTTTTTTTACATCATAATTATTACTTTTTTCGCAAAATCAATATCCTGTCGTTTTCTGGACGTAGTTTCAGCAGACGGGCAGTATTTTACTAGAAATTTGCCTCTGAGTTTTGAGCAGGACTTTTGGTGCGGAGTAAGCCTGCGCTCTTTTCTGATCAACTCTTTGTTTACTCTCTACCTCTAACTAACATTCCCTCACAACACACCAAAATGCTTTCAATATTGGTGCTATACAGCAGTACAGTTTTGAACCAGATGGTTTAGACGAGGAAAATGAGGACGTTAATGGATCTATTTGTCTGCAAGTGGACGCATCAGAATGGAGCGGAGCGACAAACTTGTGCGCATTTGTGACATCATAAAAGAGGCCTTTTTTGAAACAGGAGTTTTTTTTCTGCTTCTAATTTACAATAATTTGAATAAAGAAATATTCAGAAGGGCAATTTTAATCTTTATATGTTTCCTTCATGAGAAAAATGCAACAAGAACATATTAAAAACACATTTTTCATTCGAGTGGGTCTTCAGGAACGAATGCTTCATTTAAGGAATCCTTGTTTTATTTTGCCGTAGTCTTCAAAAATATTTTTCTTTTTTAAAGTTATTTGAATGTTTTTTTTTTAAATGTGCCATATTTTATGTCTCTTTTTGAAGTTGTCCACCGTTTTTTTTGTTTGTTTTTTTTCTGATATTAAAAAACTAATTTCTCTTCCAGGTTGAGCTGTGACTAAAGATGATGTCTGATGCGAGCGACATGTTGGCTGCTGCCCTGGAGCAGATGGATGGCATCATAGCAGGTAAAGTTATGGCTGCATAAATACTCAGCTTCAGTTGTGACAAAATATAAAGCAGAGAAACACTGATAAAGATCTTCTAGATTGAGTCAACAGTGGTAACGACATAATTGTAGTCTGTTGGACATTTCGGAAGTGATTTATTCAGACAGATTTTAGCTTCAGTTTTCATTTGCATCCAAGAGTAAACAATTCCAATTTTTTTTTATTGTTAGATGCTTCTAAGTCACAAGTATGATTTTTTTTTTTACAATGGCAGACTAAGATCTAGTTTAAAAATATTTATTTCTCTGCTTGTTCATTTTAAGTGTGATTGTTTAAATGATTACAGTTTATCTGCTTTGTCTTTGTTGTAGTGAATTTATCTTTAGTTTTCTGTGTAAACAGGAGCCACATTTAAACATCTTTTTTCCTGCCGTTCTTTCCCACAGGCTCCAAAGCCTTAGATTACTCCAACGGTTTGTTTGACTGCCAGTCGCCTACCTCTCCCTTCATGGGGGGTTTAAGGGCGCTTCATCTACTGGAAGACCTGAGGAGTCTCCTGGACTTGATGGACACGGAGGAAAGGGAAAGTCTTCGCTGTCAAATCCCTGACTCCACAGCCGACAGTGTGGTGGAGTGGCTCAACGGTCACCTGGTAAGAAACTAGAAAAGCATAGTTGTCTCACAAGTATCAGGATAAAAAAAAATAACACCTGGCATTGCAAAGTCTCTGAGCTCTTTCACACTGAACTGTTTGGGTCGCTCTGAAGGATTTATCCTTGAGAAGTTTGCTTCATTTGGAAAATGTGAAAACTCTCCTGAACTCTGCTGCAGACCAAACACTGAACTCTGGTGGATCTGAAAAGTGGGAAGTTTTTCAACATTATTTCATAATCCCAGGTTAACATGCTCTTGGTGTTAAAGAGCTCCTTTTAAAACTATGTAAATAAAATCTTGAACATAAAATGGAGTACTTGTTCACCCCTTTGTCATTGAATTTACTTCCGATTATGTAAAAAAAAAAATACTTAAGCGGAGAACTGGATTTAATGCAGAGCCAGCCTGTAGTATTGGCAGAATAGGCAAATGCTAAGGGCGCTGGACATCTAGGGGGTGGCAGAAAGGAAGGGAAAAATAAAACTTTTGTTTTTGGTCGAAAAAGACTGAAGGATTTAACTGGAAATCTTTTTTTTTTCCTATCTTTAAACTTTTACCACTGGAGATGGGTCTGTAAAGCCTAATGTAATATAACCTCCACAGTGGCGCATTGGTTGGAACTCCTTCCTGTTGTTGCAAAGGTCCCTGGTTGAAGACACGGCTGGGCTGCTACTATTTGCATGGTGTGTTATACAATCATACACCGGGGGTGTTATTATTTTAAAGAATAATCCTGAGCGGTTAAAATTTAATTTTGAGAATAAATAAATAAATATTTATTCCAACATATTCTAAGCAGTAATGTTGTTTCTGTTCCGGACATAAAAGCCAAATCCCTTTTCGCTTAGGGTGCCATGCAGCCCACGACCAGATTTGATTTAGTTGTATGTTGCACATTAGCCACAGATGGACCAAATCCAAATTGCTTCCTTACCCCTCTGGCTCCTCCATATTGTTTGAATGCAGGGGCATTTGAAGCTGTAGTGGTGTCCTAAAGTGTTTTTTTTTCTTTATTAAGGGGGAGCCATAGCGACAAAGGACTAGCTATCCCTTTGCCGGTACAGTGATCTGTGTCACGTTTGTGGCACGGAAGAGAAATGCATTTCTTCACATGGGTGTGCTCTGAAGCACAGAAGTTAACATGGATGTATGGCAGATGTGCACTAACGTAGCTGACCAGCAATTATTGATGACATCATCAAGCGGTAGTAACATCCAGATTTTAAGACACTATTTTTTTCAAACCTCTCCACTTGGAGGGATAAATGTAGGGACAGGGAGAAGCTGTAAGGGTAAGGAAGCAATTCAGATTTGACTGTGGAGTGAAGGGGTTTTATTATTTAACAATATAGAGATAAAATGAAAACAAAAATGTGGGGAAGCTTTGATTTTACAGCCTTTGGATACACTCTGGAAACTGAAGTGATGTTCTGAGGATTTAATAAAAAATATACAGTTCAGTTGTATAAAAAAACATTGAGTTAAATGGAGTTTGTTAAAAGATGCTTTCAAATATTCTTTTATCAGAACAGGTCAGATCAGTTTGTGTCATACTGTAGCTGGTTTCATTTGTAAAGTGAAGCAGCTGCTGCTTTAGTTTAACTGAATAAAGGCTACATCTTCCTTTTTATATTGTTTGTAAAGTTTGCATAATGATCACTGAAAGATTCATCTTGCGGAACGAAACTATGGCAAACATGCTGCATTAGTTTTGATTTAATTCTGAAAAAGCATTTTCTGTGTGCTGTGTTGAAACAGTAAGCGTGCAGACTCTGTGTCAAACAATCCCTCATGCAAGTCCACAACTGATTTGTTTGCTCAGAGAAAACACCAAAGGTTTGATCTGCAGAGTTTCTTTCAAAATACAAAAGAACATGAAGGTTTGTACAGAAGCATGTTGACTGACTAAAGCAAGGTATGAAGGAAGCAAGAAGGGCCTGGCAAACTTATGCTGTACTCTCTACAACTGACTAAATGTGATCATTCTTTTCTCAAAATTAGACTTAATGCATTTCATTTTACAGACTATGCAATTAAATCAATTCAGCCATATGTATTACAAAGCACACGGTGTTTGCAGGTGAGTGACATCAAGTCAAATTACCATAACCTCCTAGTAGGGATCCCTCAAAGGTCAATTCTTGGGCCGTTACTGTTCTCTAAATGTTCTCTTAATGTTTACTAAATGTGTGTAAAAATGTAGACACTATTATGTATGCAGATGATCTTGTAATTTTCTCTTTTGGCATGAAGTAGCTCAACAACTTTCTACTACTCTGACCTTTAGAGGTGGTTGGTTGACTCAAAAAAACAGCAACTGTGAGGTTCCATTTAGACGAGCAACTTTTTCACAGAATGCTTTCCAAGGTTCAACTTTCTGGAATAAAATACACTGAATGATAAGAGAAAGTGCTAATTTTATCATTTTTAAAGTACAATTGAAACTGTGGCTTTTGGAGTTTCAAATGTGCAATCACATATAACCAGAAATAAGAAAACCTTATTAAAAACTGGCACTGATTTTAAAATGTGTTTATATTTTATTTGTGTCATTTTATTCTGTATTTTACTTGTGTTTTAAAATTGGATGTGTACTGTCTATCTCTTAAACTCTGTTTTATTTCTTTTAACATCAACCTGCCATGGGACTCCAGATGGGAATTAGCCTGCTGCTATAATCTTCGGCATATTTACATTTGTTTAAATATATCATTAATAAGCATAGTCCATTTCTCAATAAAATAATCTAAAAAAAAGAATCGTCCACAGTCTCACAATGAAATAAATCTGTGACCATTGTTGGGCGCAATAATCTTTAGAGGCCTAAAAGATCAGAATACCTAATAATCTGAAACAGAACGACTCACCACGTTGAAATGTCTGGTTTTTATTTTTGCATCTGATCTGGCTTTTCTCTGCTCTGCAGTCCAACGGCCACATTTCTGTTGGCGGAGGCGATCACTACCAGGAGAGGCTTTCTCGGCTGGAGAGCGATAAGGAGTCTCTGGTACTTCAGGTACCCATCTAACATTGCTAGAATAACTTAGCTGTTGCCCTTTGCAAAACTACAGTTTTTAGGAGTCTAAATGAAAGAAGAACTGTTTAAAAAAAAAAAAAACCCTTTTTTTAGGTCAGTGTGCTGACCGACCAGGTGGAAGCTCAAGGAGAGAAGATCCGTGATCTGGATTTGTGTTTGGAGGAGCACAGGGAAAAACTCAATGCTACAGAGGAGATGCTTCAACAAGTTAGTGTTTGTTTTTTTCTATCAAAATAGTAAAGTCTTTGGTCCCTGCACTGAATTAGTATATCTTGTAACAGTTTCAGATGATGCAGTTGTCAGTTTTTGAGTTCCAGCTAAACACTTTTTCCTGCTTTTGTTGTTCCTGGTTGCTCTAATACTAGTTGTGTGTTTATGTGCTGTAAGAGTTGACCACAAACTGTAAAAGGCTTTTGTTAAAGAATTTCGAAAATGTCGGGTTTTTGGTACCCCCACAGTCTTGTGGTTGTGTTCTTCATTTATGTTTTTAAAATTTTAAACACTTCTGCAAATGTCTCTTAACTTTTCTCAGTTTAGTTTTTGAGTCAAAAAGTGTGATACAACTTTGTGAGAATGTAAAACTTAACGGATAAAAAACCCAATTGAAATTTTTATGTAAAAACAAACTAGTTTCTCAAAGTTTATGAAGTATCTGTGCCATAAGTTTAGTGTGATCAGTATGTGACAACTACATATATTTATTTCTTAATATTTGGAGGCTGTTACCCTTTAGTTATCTGCAGGAAACTGTGATCAATGCTGTTATCATCTTATTACTTTGAAGTCTAAAGTAGATTTAAGATGCTTATTTTTAATTAGTAAAAAATTGTTTTGTGTTTTCTAGCAGCCACAAAAAATAGAAAAAACAAAACCCTTTAGATTTTACTTGTAAATGTTATCATTTTAGTCTTACAAAGTGTTGTCTTAGTATTGTTTTAAAGACTCACTTCGATAAAAATTGTGTTTTTGGTTTTCTTAACATGTACTTTTTGCATTTTTTGGATGATGATGGACATATGTGAGCTCAAAATTGCATTTCTGAGTATTTTCCTATCTCAAAGTGATTCAGTCTTTATTCATATAAAAAATATTGTTTGAAAAAGTGCTTATTTGTGACGTAGAAAATATGCTGAGCGGGCCACAAGCTCAGATCCAAGCTCCCAGCCACAGAGAGGGGAATGAAAAGTTTTTGATTTTGGCTAAAAATGTTATAAATATAATTAAATACCACTGGAAACACTTTAAATAAATCAAAATATTTTTACAGGAACTTCTATGCAGAACTGCCCTGGAGACTCAGAAGCTTGAACTAATGTCTGAAGTGTCCAACCTCAAGCTGAAGCTGAACAGCATAGAGAAGGAGAAACAAGACTTCGATCATGGTTTTAGGGACAGCGATGTAAGTGAACTGCTTTGGACTGAAACTCTCTTTTATATGACACACTGTCTTTAAATAGTCTATGTGTGAGTGTTGGGATCATATTTCAATTTCCTGTTCATGAGATTTTCTGTTTTTCTAATTAAAAATGTGTTTTTAAAAAAAGTCACAAAATCAGATGCTTTTAGTTTTCTTTATTCTATTTTTCTGTTTGTTGCCCTCTGGTCAATAGCTTGATAAAGATGGAAAGATAAGATGTTCATGTGAG
Source organism: Oryzias melastigma (assembly GCF_002922805.2). Taxonomy (NCBI): domain Eukaryota; kingdom Metazoa; phylum Chordata; class Actinopteri; order Beloniformes; family Adrianichthyidae; genus Oryzias; species Oryzias melastigma. Next base: position 23,079,364 of record NC_050517.1, read on the forward strand.
ATGAGGAGGAACTGTATGTGAACTGCAGAGTGCTTGGAAAGCTTTCACAAACGTCATCTTGTTGTTGAAGCAGCAGAGTCGTCTCTTCCAGCTCAGTGGAACAAAAAAACTGCTGTGTGCATGTTCTGCTTCCCAACACAGTAATCACAGATTCCCCTCGTGTTTTATTTAGCTCTAACTCTTCAGGAATTTACTTCCCGTTTCTTAGTTTTCTACCAGGTTTGCATTTAAATGAGAACATTTTTTCTATTTTTTAAGACACAACTCATCAAAAAAAGAGTTTAGAGTTGAACCATTTTATACCTGAGATGTTGCCGGTGACAATTAAATAACGAACATTCTTTAGCATACCGTCACTTTTTAGCTGTTAGCTTGATCAACAGAAATCTACTGGAATTACGTTGATCGCCTTAACAGTAGAAGTACTACGAGAAGTTAAAGAACTGGGAAGTGAATTCTGGAAGAAGTCATTTCAAGTCTTTTGAAAAGTTCCATTATAACAGCTGCACATTTTCCCTCCTACAGGATCTGATTCTTGAAATAAATGAACTGCGGTACAGAATGAACGATCTGGAGAATGAAAAACTACAGTATGAAAAGAAGCTCAAATCCACAAAAGTGAGTCGTCTCATGTCTTTTTCTGATTCTTGATTAAACATTTCTGCAGATCTTCATCATTTTCAAAAATGAAAGCAAGTTCAAAAAATAGCTGGTTAACAATAATATTTTGTAGATTTTTCATGAAAAGTGAGACATTTATCTAGAAGTTGGAGAGTAATAGGAGATTTTAAGAGAAATAAGGATTCAAAAAAGTTGTTTATTTGTGTGTGAGTACACTTTTTCTGTTTTTCAGGAAAATATTAATGCTCACTTTTTTGTCAAAATTTAGACCGAAGCAAAAAAAACATATTCAGGTTTCTTAGCATTAAAAAATAAACATAAAGTTTTAAGAACAATGACAGTAAAAATGTTGATACCTCTTGTTCTGACCTCTGTTGTTTTCACAACTTCTGCTGCTGCTGTTTCCTTGTCTTCTGTTTCCTCTGTACTGCCAGTCTCTAATAGCCAAGCTTTCTAGCCTGAATACAATGGTCCAGATGCATGATGAGAAACAGAGGAACAGGCACAGACTTGAGGCTCTGAAGGTTGGCTTTGTCAGGATGACCATTGTGCTTCATGGTTGTTAACCTCCTCCTTTAGCTCCTTTTTTAGCTTTTTGTCTTGTTGTTTTTAGTAAAACAGTTCAATCTGAGTGCCTAGAAGCTGCTTTTAGTTTTAAATACATAAAAAAGCTTAAATACTGTAAATAAAAAACTGTATATTCAGTTTTCTAAGGCTGCTTCTAAAAATCACTAGTTTCCTTTTTTTTCTTCTCAAACCACAGGTATGTTTCAATTATAGGTTTTTGTCATGAGTTGGAAAATGGGCCTCTTTTTTTCTGTCCTGTTTAAAATGAAATATTTCTAGATTCTAGTTGGATGTGTGCTCTCCTCTAGATCAACCTTGCATCCTTACAAACTTATTACATACAAAAGAAAAAAAAATGTCATCACGTTCTTCATTTGAACAGGACGAGCTCATCGTGTTGAGGAGAGAGCTGGAGGGCAAAGATGGAGAGGTGAAGAAACTACACGATGAAACGGGTTTCAAACTACTCTCCTCCGGCGGGGCTGACGCCACAGACAGAAGTGAGAAAACCACAAACTGAGAAACATCCCGCTTTAGTTACATCTCATGTGGAAGCCATATTGTCTTGTTAACACACAATGGGAAGATTTCTGAAAGACTTTTGTGTCACGATGTGTTCTGTTTAGCTTCTCATCCAGATGAAACTCTTAGAAAGAGGCTGAAGGAAAAACGTAAGGGGGGTTCATCTGTTTGTGTTTATGACTGCACTTCATAATTGCACCCTCCCCAGCACTTTTTATTTTATTTTATTGCATGAACGAGCATGAGCCATCTAAACTCTGCTTGTCCATTATATAACCCCTTAAAGCCGACCACAGAAAACGACATCTCTGTCAGATTGTTTTGAATGTTATTATTTCTGAAACAAGCTCATTTATTTGAGTATTTAATCTCCAACCTGAACGACCATGATGATCATTTTGTTGAAGCTTTTTCAGAAGAAACGAGGAATGAAGTGTTAGTGAAAGCATCCTGACTGCTCACTCATCCTTCTAATTCCATCCAGCGATGATCACTACTGTTGCTCTTAGTGTCTTTCTTCTGAGTCCTCTAAATGTTACCCTTTTCTGTCCCAAAAACCCGCTAACATCATCCTATTTGTCAATAGACCTTTATGTCCCTGCAATACTGAAAATTGAGACAAATATGAGGAGCATTTTCATTTTTTTCTGCACAGTTCCCCAACTGGATTCCCATACTAGAATTATGGATTTTTAGGATTTAGGATTTTTCTAAACCCCTTAAGATTACACTATAACTTATCCTAGCTTATTGCAAAAAACTGTTTTTGTTAGGAGATCTTAATCCTTTTAATGTTTTTATATGGTTTGGATAAGATTTCAATGTGTTTTTAGTCTTTCTGTTCTTGTAAATATTTAATCAAACTGCAAGAATGCCCTTTTGTTTTGAAGAATAATTTACAATGATGGAAACATTTCAAAATATTTTTCCCCTTTTTTCAAATTTAAAGTCAAATATAGCCTTAAATCTCCTGATTTTTAAGAGTTTTCATATTTTGGCACTTTTTGACAAAGTCTTCAACTTTTCTTCTCAATATAATAGAATGTTTTTCATCAGGACGTGCGTTCTAAAAGGTGAAAATGTTCCAACCAAAGTGAGAAGTTCTTTCAAACAATAATATGTGTCTGTCTGCCTTGATTTCACTGGATTTGCAGAAGAATTGCAACCTGAATATTTTTACTCCCTCACTTGCACGCTCACACTTGCAGGTTTTGTGTAATTATTAACGCTAAAAGCAAAACGACTCGTTGAACGTTTTCTGTCTTTACTAGATGTGGAAGTTCAGAGAATGAAAAAGGCAGTGGAGTCCTTGATGGCAGCAAACGAAGAAAAGGTCTTAAAAAGAAGTCTCAGAAACATCTGCTTTGCACACATTTTCTCAAAGGGGAACCGGACGCGACTTTGATCATTTGTGTTTGTTACAGGATCGTAAGATTGATGAGCTGAAGCAATCGCTTGTGCGGTACAAGAAGGTTCAGGACATGGTGATGTCAGTACAAGGGAAGAAAGGTTAGAGTTCACTTTTACTGAGTAAATCTCATTCAAACCGATTAATGCAAAAACACAAGTCAATTTTTCAGCATTAAATATATTAAATGTCTATCATTATACTAAAAAATAAGTCTAGCTGAGACTTCAAGTGAAACGTTGAGTAACACACACATCTGTGGTCCTTTGCACATCTTTGCAAACATTTATGTTCCACACTCAGATAGCACACAACTGTTTTAGGTGTAATGATGCGAAGTAGGTCACTGGGGTCTTCAGGCAGGAAACCTTCATGACCATCAGTGTTTCTCTGAGCATCGAGAAGGCTCCATGTGTTGTAGCATTCCAGAACCACCCTCCTCTTTGTCTGCACACCCCCAGGTCTATAAACACAAGATGCTAATCGGCCAGCATCAAGCAACTGCAATACTATCAGCTAATTAACCCAAACCGTTATCGGGATGAATGCCAGTCTTGAAGATAGAAATGAGAAAGGTAAAGGAAGATGGGGAATAAAAATGAATGAGAGAAATCAGGATTGACTGAACTCTTCCACGCACTTAAGGCTCATTATAAGGCCAGTCTCCACAAAAAGGAAAGAGATAAAAGGTTTTTTTTAGACCTCATTTAGCAAGAAACAACCCAACACAGCAACATCAATAGCATTATCAGCCACACATCCCTCCTTTCACCTGAGTTAAACCACCTCTACAAAAGAATCACAACTTTATTAAAATAACAAATTTGGTACAAATACATAGCTAGCACCTTAAAATCCTGCCTGTTGGCAAGAAATGACTCTTCTTCACAAACATTTATTGTGCTAGCAAAAAAAATAATAAAATATAGAACAGCCATTTCATTTGAAGCCCAGCAGACCCTTTAGGGACATTCTGACCCATCAGTTGACCTCAAATTTAGACTTCCCTTATGTTCAACAAGAAGAGCTAAAAGTGTTATTAGCCATTTTGTTCAAATCCCTCTCCAACAACATTTTTACCTACTGCATATTTGTTCCCAATGGTCTTGTAACTATAATTAGGTAGTTTTAGCCAAAATAAAAAAAACTGTGTTGTTTTCTAAGACATATACATTTAAATCTGTGCAGACAACATTGTGAGGAAGACAATACTACTACAATACTACTTTCAATTTTTAGTTTCTACCTTTTTCCAAGTGAGCAAGAGCTTTACCACAGACTGCCTCTGTGCTGCACTTCTCTACTTTACAAACAAACACCATTCTCTGCTTCCTTTTCCACTTTGCTGCTTTTATTTGTATATGTTTTCCTTCATTAGCTGCTCGGCATTCAGCATTAGGTTTCGTCTCCATGCAAATCTTTTACATTCTTACAGAATGTGTTGAAGTGAATCTTCCTTTAAACAGCATGGTGGATCCTCACCTATTCATCTCAGACTCTGAGGCTACACAAGAACATGTTGCTCTTAATAAAAATGTTCTCTTCTCAGCCACTGACCTCGTGTCCCCTTAAAATCTGCTTTTTGCTTTTTAATTTCATCCACTACTGGCTTTTTTTTCTTATCCACTGCAGATGCTCTCCACCATGACTGTTTACATGGGTTTAAACCAAAGCCACATGGTTTGTGCTGAATCTGCCCAACAACATCTGTATGTCTGAAGCTGCTTGAAGCACTGCCTCCACTAGTTTCCATTTATTTTCTGCAGAAACTTTAGGCACTGTGTGCACAATACAATTGTATCTCTGGATTGTGATAAGGTCATCTCCAGTTGTGCCTTTGATCATTTATAACTCCTCTGTTCAATATGGAGCTTCCTTATAAAACCAGACTGTTTAACCATCGTGGTACTTTGAGTCACTTTCTAATAAAAACTTATTGTTTTACTACTTTGGGTGGAATTAAATTATTCTAATATAGTCTTTTTCAGTGAAGAATGTCTTTCTTGTGAATTTTAGTCTGTCGTTTAATGTAACGTTTAATGTTACAGAGAAATCAAATAATGCAGAATACATGGAGAGCCCTAGTGATGAATCCAGCGCATGTTCACCCGCCAACTCTGTGTGTGTGGAGTCTGAAAAGCAGGCGGGGGCGGACGGCGAGCCACTGAAGAGGAATACTCCTGAGGAGGTGTGTTTGCTAGAGTCTGTTCGTTTTTTAATTCAAACACAATTTTGATTGTACTATTGTAGCTCATGAGTGTTCAGTGAAGTTGAAGCAATCATTTCAGACTTCAGAAACATGTTGAAGAGTTTAATACCCAAATAGTCCTCTGAGCTGTTATGTCACTTTGTGAATTGAACTGAAATATTTAACCTATAAGGATTGAAAGAACAAAGGTCAGTGGTTGAAGGGTTTGTCTAAACTAATATTTTTTTCATTTTTCTCAGATGAAGAATCTAAGTGTGCCGATTGAAACTCCGTCTCCGAGCCCCACCCATTCTGACCCAGAACGGGTATCAGAGTCCACCCCAACAGAAACAGAAAGGTAAAAAAAGTAAAACCCATATATCACATTTGTTTTCCTTTTTAACTTAATACAAATGAGTATAATTTCAGTGCCGTTTTCTTGCAAGTTGAAGAGAAACCGGTGAATAAATTCTTGCTCCAATTTTTTTTAATGGTTTCCTGTCATATTGCAATTCTATGAAGCTCTGATGGTTCTAAAAATATATTTTTCAATCTTTTGTGCACAAGATTTGTAACTTGTGTGGACACAAATAATACACAAAAGGAATTTGTACCTACAAGAAGAATCACTTATTCACACCAGAAATAATGTGCTTTTCTTTTTAATCATTAAACGTTACTTATTTTTTTCTGTTAACATGTGACAATAAAATTGGATTAAAAAAGAAGTAAAGTAAATTAGATTTTGCAGAACTACAGCAGCAGAACAATTGTTCTTTTTGTCATGTTCACAGAATTTGGATCTTCTGCAAAAAAGTTTACATTTTGTACGCATAAAAGAAAAAAAATACTTTCTGGGAAAATAGAGGGTCGGTACAAAATTACTAATATATTTTTTGCTATAGTCCAGAAACTTGATAATACATACGTGTGATTTTCACCTTACTGTGGTACCGAAGGGCAGAGAAAGACAATTTCATTTTATTTTTATTTTGAAATATAATTGAACAAAACAAAAGCACTTTAAAACACATATTTGAACTCTTACTTTCAATCTTTAGTTGCTGTTCTGTTGAGTTAGATTTCATTACATTTAGTGAAGTAGTTTGGTTGTCAGTGTCGAAGTTTTTTAACTTTAGTGTGAGGATTTATGCTTTATCCCTTTAGCAGCCAAGACATTAGCAGAGCTGACGGGCCTGACCATTTGGAAATGAGCAATAATGAGAAGGTAAGATGCAGAGATGAACTGTTCTGTGTTTTTGTTTCAAATTTACCTAAAATATCTTTTTTGGGGATTTAAAAACACAAGGACAAACCTCTCTAGTGTCTTTTTAAGAAGAGTAATTTTAAAATAGATTGTGATTATTTCCCTTCTCAGGCTACAAATGAAGAGATGAGTAAAACGAGGGAAAAGCCCCCCATCAGTTCCACTGCCCCCTCGCAGTCCTCCACCGAGGACGACAGCTTCGGCTCCAGAAAAGCTCGCTCGTCTTTTGGGAAAGGCTTCTTCAAGATCCGGGGAGGCAAAAAGACAACCGGCACCCCTAACCTGGGTAAGAGTCTCCCACTTTTGTAGGTTTTCATGCATGACGTGACGCCAAAACTGCTCTGGCTTCACGGCAAGTGTGACGGGAAGTTTTTCACAAACTTTTTTATTTTGCAAAGCCACACCCAAGGACTACACTATGTGGATCAAGACCATAATTTGCAGCCCACACAAACCGATTCCCCCGTTTAATTATGGCCGTCTGTTTCCATGGTGCTGTTTGCCCTTCCTCCTGTTTGTGTTCCTTTTTTTATTTTTGAATGTCTGTGCTCCATCGTTCCAATCCTCCTATTTCAATCATAATTTCTGCCTCTTGTCTTGTTCTTTCTTTGTTGGACATGTTGTGTGCTCTTTGTAACACATGAAGACCGCAGCAGGAGTGCGAGTGCCCCTATGCTAGGTACAGTATGGACCACAAGTCGCTGCTGGATTGTAGTAGTTCTCCAGAAAAAAGCAAAGGAAACTACTGACAAAATCCTTCCCTCTTGTTCATCCGTCGGTTCTGTATTCTCATTTATCAAGCTGGCCTGTTTTTCTTTAAACGATATTTCTGAGAGCTTTAACATTTACAACTTCTCTTGCCGCACAGATCTCTGCTTTAGATTCAGTCCATGTACGTATTTGTTTCTTTGCATGTCTTAGTGTGCACTTTTGTAGCCAAAATCTGTTTAGAGCTTTCATTTTTTTATGTAGTTACCCTCAAAATATTTGAAATAACTTTGAGGTTCTTTCCTGTTGTAGTTTGACATCAGTTTTGTGTGATGCATGAGCGTTAGAGAGCTTCTACTGCCATGACCTCTCATTCTGCCCGTGTCTTGGAGTCGTCATGTGTTCTGTCGTAGTTAGATTGTCTCCTGCGCTGTTCCTTCACTCGTGAGTGTTGGTGTTTCACTGATGCTGACGAGGATGTTTGTTTGCTCAGCCGAAACAGAGCGACAGGGCACCGATCATCTAGATCTGGCCGGGATTCCTCAGACGTCGTCGAACAACGACAGCACGCAGACACTTCCCACAACTCCTGAAAGTAGGAAGAAATCTAAAGGAATCAAGAAACTGTTTGGAAAGTGAGTTAGAATTTTTTTTTTTACTTTTATTTTAGTCTACAGGAAAAAAATGTTAGTGATAATATTTGGGATCCTTTATGCATCTTTAATCAGGCTTAAAAGGAGCCAGTCTACCACGTTTAACCTGGATGACAACCTGCCTGATGGGGAGTTCAAGCGGGGTGGAGTACGGGCAACAGCCGGACCCAGATTGGGTTGGTCCCGCGATCTCCAAAAAGCCAACAAGTGAGTTATTCAACCTGAACAATTAGTCAGAACATGTTTTGTTTTTTTTTTTTCGTTTCTAGACAACGAACAATAAAAACTTGTAATGCTGTCAGTTGGGTGTGTCCTGCAGAACCCGGGGAGTTTGAACTTGTCGGCTCCTCTCTCCTCCTCAGTGACGTGGACGCCCCCTTTGCTCGCTGGTCTAAGGATCAAGTGTGCGACTGGCTGCAGGAGCAGGGACTCGGCCTCTACGTGAACATGGCTCGCGTGTGGATCTCTTCTGGACAGACGCTGCTGCAGGCCTCACAACTCGACCTGGAGAAGGTGAATCCAAGCAGACAAATTTAATTAGTCCAAGAACTTGGCTGTTTTCATGCTTGCTTTACTTGGTTGAATTTGGGAGAATGTCACAGGTGATAAACAGGTTTTTTTTATTACTTAAGGAGCTGGGTGTCAAACACCCGCTGCACAGGAAGAAGCTGCAGCTGGCTCTGCAGGCCCTCGGCTCTGAAGAGGAGGATAATAAGGGGAAACTGGACTACAACTGGGTAACAAGTGAGTACTGAAAGCAGGGCTGCTCTGGTCGGTGGTCTCCAGGTTGAAGAGCTATTTAATTATTTACATCGGAAAGACATGGAAGGTATTTAATTAGGCTTTTCTTTTCCTCCTAGGATGGCTGGATGACATTGGTCTGCCTCAGTATAAGACCCAGTTTGATGAGGCCCGAGTAGATGGCCGCATGCTGCACTACATGACAGTAGTGAGTGTTTTCACGAGACAAAGACTTCTTTTTTAGGCGCTGTGGAGAAGTAGATCTGGTGACCGCGGCGCCATCCCGTATCATCAATGAAAGCCGATATATTGGAGATGTGTGACGTCTGTGTCTCGGGATGCTGAGACCAAGACATGAACTTTTAGTTCAACTGTGATTTCCTTTGAATGTCAATGAATGGAAATTAAAAGCCAAAATGTGCTTATAAAGTTGGTTTCTGATTTTGCTTTTCAGGATGACCTGCTTTCTCTAAAAGTAGGAAGCGTCCTTCATCACCTCAGCATCAAGAGAGCAATTCAAGTTCTCCGTCTGAACAAGTTTGAGCCCAACTGTCTGCGCCGCAGACCGTCAGATGAGGTCAGCATCAATAAGAGTTTTTCTAAGAATCCATAACATCTCACTCCAATGACGATGAATCGTGAGCCTAAAAAAACAAAAATAAAGAACTTTAGGGACCATCCTTGAAGTGTAGGAACAGGACACTTAAAATCATTTAAAGTCCTCAAATTTAAAAAAAAAAAAAAAGAAATTGTGATTTTCGCAATATTTCTTTCTCAGTAAGAACTATAACACAATGTTGTGTAGAGAAAAAACTCAGACAAGGATTTCTCTTCTGCATGGGTAAACAATATATCTAAAAAAATATTTTCTTTTTAAATGTTCTTTCTTTTACACAGCAAATTTTATATTTAATAAACCAATCCAGAGCTGCATTGTGCCTTCAGAAATCCCTATTGACTTCTTTCAGAGTGAGATCAAGTTGACCGTCATTGAGGTCACCTTCCTTGTAGCCCAAGCGATAACTTGAACAATAGCTTTTCTGTCCGACATGAGCTCGGAAAGAAGTCAATATCTTTGTCTAATTAAGGTGGGATACCAGTGTAGCTTTGTTAGCATGTACACCTGAATGGAGCAGATAAAGGTTCTGTGTGAGACCAAATAAGAAAAACCTTTTTAGATCTTCTTTATTTCTGACACACATTTGGTTGAAGTAGTTTGGACACGTGAATTGACTTTAATACTCATCTGAGTTGACATTCGGTCATCTGTCCACAGGTCTCAATAACGTCCTGATCAGCTGTTCCTGTAAGGTCACTGTTTCTTTAGGGAAATGATTGTATTAAGCACAGACTGTCAGACTTTCACCACATTTGTTCACTTCTGTGGCTCATGAAGTATGTTTCTATTAAAGCATCACTGCTGAACATTCTTTAGTTCCGAAACCCTGGGATGTGGATCGTTACCGTTCTGTGGGTCACTGGCAGACAACTGAAGATAACATACAGGAAATTAAATTATTTCTGTTTTTTTTCTCATTCCGAAGAAAGTTTTATTTTGGAAAACAACCGGATTCTGTCTACCACATCCATGAGTTATTCTGAGTATTTATGTGTCTTAAAAACATCCACCACTTTCTTAAAAGGGCTTCACTGACCACCAAGTTAAAATCCCTAAGCTAACAAAGTTCATAATGATAATTAATTTTACACTCAACTAAGCTGATGATAAAGTTGCAGAAATGGCAGATTCACGTTTATTATTATATTTAGAAAATACCAGTTTTATGCCATTTGTATCATTTGATTTTCAGACGTGACTGAAGTCAACGTTTGGTTGTTACCATCTACTTTGATGTGTAGGGGAAAGCTTTACATTTTAAGGAGTCCTACACTAACCTAAGTTTAAACTGGCTGCAAATGAAGATTCAATGAAATAAAGGTACTGATTTGTGGAAACTTGTAAAAGGGAAATTTAAGATTTTTTTTCTACAACAAAAATAGACTAGAAAGAAACACAATCAGAGAAAAGGCTTCTCTGTGTTTTATACAATGAATAATAATGTATTTAAAAATGAAATAATTCTTTAATCTTTATTCTTTTATCTTTATTTAAATAAATCCTTATGCCCTGAAAGATAATGTGAGTTTGAATTGATTTCTCAATGTTATAATAGCGTTCTATGAAAACAAAAAACACTGTAATCTTGTCTTTATTGAATTAATACAAATCAGAATCAACTTCTACAAATTAATAACTTTATTTTATTGAGTCTTCATCGTCTGCAAAATTTCATGTTGTAGCATTTTAAGTTGGAAAAATAGTTTTTTTTGAAAACTTGACGCATGGACGAAAAAAGGTTAAGACTGTTCTAGAAGTCGTCATACTTCCTAAGCACACATATAAACAAGTATTGGTTGTTTAAAAGTTATCACAGTAAAAAATAAAATGTTTTTCTGTCTGCATAAAACCTAACATTTCTGTAGGTTTGACGTTTTCGTCCTCTGGTTTGCAGAACAACATTTCTCCAGCAGAGGTTTCCCAGTGGACCAACCACAGGGTGATGGAGTGGCTGCGATCTGTGGACCTCGCTGAATACGCCCCCAACCTCAGGGGCAGTGGCGTCCACGGAGGGCTGATGGTGGGAAAGCCCTGTTGCCAGTTTCCGTCTTAAGCATCTTGATCGCTGATTTCTGGTCTTTGCTGTTCAGGTCCTGGAGCCTCGGTTTAATGTGGAGACTATGGCCCTGCTGCTGAACATCCCCCCCAACAAGACCCTCCTGCGACGCCACCTCGCCACTCACTTCAGTCTGCTCATCGGCACAGAGGCTCAACAGCTTAAACAGGAGTGTCTTGAGAACCCTGACTACACCGTACTCACCGCCACCACTAAAGTCAAGGTAGTGATAGAAATGAAATCAGAAGTTCTTCTTAGCTTTTGGCCACGAGTTTCTCTAAAAGACAAAGGAACAGAATATGTGTTTTGATTGCACATTTATTTAGAAAATAAAAAAGTACATTTTTTAATAGTGGGAATGTCAATTTCTCACTGAAACAGAAATAATGAGAAGCGGTATGTCTGTGTGTCTGTGTGGTGAGGTGTTGAGCTTTATTGAAGTGTTGTCTAGAAGGGAGCAGGTCAAGCAGATGATATGTGAAGCCTTTCCTATTAAGGTCCTGTTTTTCCTGAGGCAGTGAGCCCTGGGTTTACTGTTCAGAGATGAGAGTGGACAGCTGATTCTGGTTTTTTTATGGTATTTATGCCCCTCTGCACAGCTTTTGTTTTCAGCTGTGGAGTCTGCATACCACACCAGCAGACATAAGTCAGCGTGCAGTCCAGCAGTAGCTTGTTGTTCAAGTTGATTTCCCAAGTTTCTGCTGCTGGAACTTCATCACAAAGGTCCCGTTGTTGATGTGGAGAGGGGCAGGAATTTCTCTGTGTCCCCATAAAGTCTGAATTTCCTCCCTACTCCCTAACTACTAAAAAACAATCAAGTGTGGTACTATCTGGTGCCTTAGATTTTAAAAGCAATTCTGACACCATGCTCACTTTTTCTCTTTACTGCGAACATGATTCTACCCATTTCATGAAGTAAAAATCTGATCAATACAAGCATTTTATGACAACTATTATGAATCCACGTGTTCTGGTGATGGAAACATTGATGGCTAATTAAAAAAAAAGAAAAATTTGTAAAAAACGCAATGCATTGTGGTCGATATTCCCCAATCTAGTGAGCATCGATGCACACTGGTGTTTTGCTGACAAAAACACATTCGATGTTGGAATTGTAGAATCAGATAAAAACACACGGTATAGTGAAGGAAATCTGACATCTTAATTTTCTGAGTTCTAACCACAGTGGTGTCGTCTGCAAACCTGATGATGGTAAATTGAAAAAGAGTGTAGTTGTAGTTTAACTGTAGTGAGCTCACCACAAAGCCCCGAGGAACACCACAGCTGAATGTGACTTCACTAGAAAGAATGAAGCAGAATCTGACAGATTTAACAGGAGAAACAAACACATTCATCACCTGCAGGGTAAAATGTTCATTCTTAGGGACAGGATGAACTTAAATATCCAGCTGGATCTCAGCAGACCCTCCAGGAACTTTAGACTTGAAGTTACATTCACACCAAACTCTGCAATGCCAATTCAAGCGACCACTTCCAGTGAAAAGTCTGATTGAATGTGTATTTCCAGCTTCCACATTTAAAACGTTAACTTCAACACTCGGAACTTATGTTGAAAGTTAAATCAGATCAAACTTTGACCAATCAGAGACTCAGATTTGGTAGCGTCCCGTTTGCATACAAAATGTCATGTCTCTTTGTCTCTCCTCCACAAACACAGAGAATGAACTGATGTTTTAAGGATCTCTTCGGGGTTTATGATTTATTTATTTATTTATTTTTTTTTTCAAACCAGCCAAAGAAGCTGCCATTTAGTAACTTTGGCAGTCTAAGGAAAAAGAAGCAGGAAGAAAGTGAGGAGTACGTTTGTCCAATGGATGTGGAGATGCCAAAGGGACAAAGCTTCCAGAGAGGCTTTGAGCTCCAAATCTATGAAGACGACCTCGACCGGCTGGAACAGGTCAGCTACTTCAAACAATCTTAAAGATATTATTGTTTATTTAAATATATATATATATATATATCTGATGCATTTTTGACTTGATGCTGACCTTTAATTTTTTTTTTTTTTGCCAGATGGAGGACTCTGAGGGGACGGTGAGACAGATCGGGGCGTTTTCTGAGGGAATTCAAAACCTAACGGTAAAAAATCACTCATGCACAGATCTCTAAATACATTTTTAAGCAGATGTCTCTTATCCTTTCGTAGTCCGCATGTATTTTTGCTTGAGACAATCACCTATGCTATTGAGAATGATGGAATGACCTACTTTTAGTTCAGTTTTCATTCAGAACTCAACAGATAAGTTAAAAAAAGGTAATTAGCTTTGAAATGTTTGGTTTAAATAACAAAAGTTATGACTCATAATTGTGCTATTTCTTCCTTTGAACATTGTAAATAGTTTAGAAGATGTTCAGTTTGTTTTCTTAGATTTTTCACATTTTTTTGATTTTCTTTGATTTGCTGTAACTTTTCAACCACTAACACGATCTATATTATTCTAGTAGATGAGCCGCTTTTCTCCTTTAGAATCTACTAGAATAATATTGATTGTGTTAATAGTTGAAAAGGTAAAGAAAGGTAAAGATTTTGTGTTTAAGCGTCACCGTTAACGCACCTTGATAGGATTTTTTTTTTTACTAATTAGAAATAAATTCAGGGTTAACTTCATCTGCACACTTTTGGTCTATTTTATGAAATATTACCTTTTTTTATAAATTTTTGTAATTGTTACTGTAAAAAAATGATAATTTACTACTTGTTGATGCATTTTTTTACAGTTTATGCTTGTAATATTGTGTCATATAATAAAATATCTGTAAAAGAAGAACTTAGGGTTATAAAAAATAAAAAATGGATATCAAACATTGCCACAAAAACTGTTTAAAAGGTAAAATAATAGGACAAACTGTTAAATAATAAAATAAATGTTTGTCTGTTGTGTCTCATCAGAGCATGCTGAAAGACGACGAGTTCTTTAAGGAGGCTTCACACTCTCCAAACCTGACAGACGAAGACTCGAACGCCTGAGAATAAACCTGGATCTTCTGCAGATGAAACTCTGTGCCAACTCTACAAAGAAAACACCTCCAATGTTCTCATATGTTCAGCGAAGAGCCAAAAGTATTACGTCGTGTGTTTGCTCGTCGGTCGCTGAGGAAACATTTTGGACAACGCCACTGTTTGCCAGCTGGTTTCTGGAAATGATTCTAATCGAGCAGAAAGACAAAAAAAACACCATCGCAGATTTAATATATGTCTTTTTAATTTGCCTTTTGACTGTAGGGATGTAGAGAAGAAGACCTTATAGCAGTAATTGTATGTTTAGATAAAGTAGTTACTCCAAACTGGCTGCTAAGTTTTTCTACACAACTGAACTGTAATAGTGTTAACGGTCTTACATTTGATCTTTTTCTTTATGTATTCATGCATTTGCACATAAAAATGCACAGCCTGATGAGAACAGCATGGAGCTGAGAGCCATCTGAAGAGTTGGTTTCATTTTTACACACCTGTGAGCTGTTCCTGGGGGAAATAAAGGTTTTTTTCCAGTAATATTTCTGCAATAAAAAATAATTCGATGTTCTTAAACTTGTTGCAAATCATTAAGTCCATAATATAGCTTATGGTTTTATTTAAGTGATCAAATAAAGACTCAATAATTAAAGCAGTCTTGTTGAGATACAAATTTGATGCTTTTTTTTAATCACATCTTGAAGGAAAAATTATTTTAATAGTTTCTTGTGTGCAGAATCATGATTTTATATTAAATTCTAAATGTTCTTTATGTATTCATACAGTTTACTAGCTTATGAATGTGTCTCACAGCTTAAAACTTTAAGTTAAAAAATAGGATTTTAATGAAGAAACTTGCAATTTGAATTAGAAATATGTGATTTACTTAATTTTTTTGTGTCCTAGAACAAGTGTAAGTATGTGAAAACCTTCATAGATTGCCAGTATGCGTCCAGAAATCCAACTGCATGAGGGAGAAAGGGGCTTAATTTCTGCAGAAAGTTTAATTTTTGTGTAGATACAAATGTCTAATGCGGTTTAACAATTATACTAAAGTTAAAAATACTTTCACAAGTAGTAGATAAAACTGAGTCCAGTTCACTACTTCTTAAAAAAATCCTGGATCATACATCAATCCCAACAAAAAACAGTTCTCCATCAAGCCAAATATGAAGCTTTACAAGAGAGTATTGATTTAATAGTTTAAGATCAAACATATTAGTTGGAAACTTTTCTTATTTTAAAATAAAAATCCTTAATTTTCTCACAGTATATGGAGTTACGCCACCTAGTGGTGACTCAAAGCTGCAGATACATTTCATTTTGACTTCTCACTTGAAGACAGCAGTCTGAACTTCAGCGCTGGAGACATCATGGCTGCAAGGTGTGTTTTCCTATTATTTTTAAACACTTTCAGCTCTTTTAAATAATTTTCTTTACTATTGCACTTTGCAAACCATTATTCTATCACCTAAAAGTGTGGTGCTCCACAGGAATCTCTGTGGAGTCCTCCTTGTTGCTCTCTTTCTGCATGCATCCAGGTAGAGTTCTATCACATTCTTGAATGTTTGGACCAATGCGACTTCAGACTCACTTTGACTCTTGTCAGGGTCGAATCTTCTGTGAATCAGGAGTTATCCAACATATTCAACGAGCTGTGGAGCTTGGATGTGAATCGAATGACGCCTGGGATTGATTACAACATCTCTGTTCAGGTCAGAGGCATTCTTCTGCTCTTTTTATGTGTGTTTTCACTAGAATCCTGCAGATTCTGTCTCATCCGTTTAGAACAGAGCCGGGTTTGTGAGCCAGGGCAGCACGGTGGTGAGGGATCAAGCCCCTCAGCCTCTGTTCTCCAATGTCAACGAGGATAAAATGAAGAGGACCACCACCTTTTTTCGTGAGTGTCAGAAGCATTCTGAGCTTGTCCTAGAATTTATTTACTTTATTGTGGAGAACTGTGGCGTCTTGCAGTCCTCATGAAACTCCTGGACAACTATGAGCGTTCTTCCAGTGTGTCGGAGCAATACACGCCAGAGGAGACCACAGAAATCAGCCTCTTCTTGGATGCAGTTTTGGAAACTCAAGTCATGAAGGTGGGAGCACATGTTTGAGATCAGTCTCAATTTTTAGAGAAAAGAAAGTTTGTGAGTTTTTTTCTGCAGAAACACATGATGCAATTTCATGGTGTTTACAAGAGAAAGAACAGAAGGAGGGACGGAACATCTGTGTGCAGCTGTGGAATGCTGTGCAGGCCTCAGCAACCTCCCAAAGGGGATTACTGAAAAAAATGTGAACTCTCAGTGCATGTTGTGTTTGGAAAAGACTGAGCTATAGTTGAAATTAGAGCATGGGTTTATTTTTCTAAACGAGTTTGACCTTTGGTACATTAATGTATATTTAATGAATATGGAAAGAAAAAAAATCTGTTGTGTTTCTATTAACTAATGTGCAAATTGAACAAAAAACAATTACTTCTTTGAATCAGAGCTTCAGGAAAAAGAACATTTTCCTCATTTCAAGAATTTTGCTGCTTACTGAGTGTTTTTTTATCTAATTCATGGCTGCTTCTCTTTCTCAGAGGACTCATCAGTACCTTGTGAGCAAAGGAAAGTCCAGCTCTGACCTAACAACCTTCAAGAATCAGCTCAACTGGATCTGGTTCCACCTGTACAACCGTCAGAGAAACACCAGGTGACTGAAAGCTGATTATTATATTTGAAACCATCACTACATTTGTGTTTTGTTTTTTTTTTGTGCGACAGCCCGGACTCCTGCGGATTTGAACACATCTTTGTCGGGGAGACCAAAACCAGTTCGGAAATAGCTGGTTTTCACAACTGGGTCCAGTTCTACCTGCAAGAAAAAAGCACTCATCTGGACTACAAAGGGTTCAAGGGCGGGCTTCAAGACCAGGTATGTTCAGCAGACCTTCCTCTGAGCATCACTTGAGCTCCAGAATCTCACTTCTTCTTTCTGCAGCCGGATTCCGACGACCACGTTCTGAACCTGCAGTTCAGCTGGCACGGTGCTCTCAAACCCGTTGGAAGTGCCTTCATTGGGACCAGCCCCGAGTTTGAGATGGGAGTCTTCACCATCCTCTTTCTGATGAACACTGAGAGAAGCACCAAGGTGGTGGTGGACATCGACCAGTGCCAGCTGGAGCTGCTGGTGGTCCGACATGGCAACTCCCTTGGGTCGGCGTTCCCCAAACTGCTCAGCAGCAACAGCAGACACGTCCGTCAGCCAGCGCAATGATGCCTTCCAGCACAGAACTCCTCTTTCTTTTCCTCATTTTATCACTTTTTGTGCTTTTATTATAATAATCATGCATATGAGGAATATTTTCAGCTGATCCATACAGTTAAGCTATTGATCCAAATGCAATAGTCCTCTGGATAGACATTGCAGAAGACAGAGACATTCATTTTAATCGAATTTTTAATTTTGAATAAGCAGTTCCTTTAGGTTTTTACACAGTGAAGTAAACTTGAAAGGAAAATCAGTTTGTTTCTATTCTAAATTATCCGAATTGTCTCATGGGGCTGCAGGACACAGGAAGTGATGCTCAGAAGTGAAGTAAATAAACGTCACGTTTAAAAAAACCTAACTTTTATTGTTGCATCAGCATTTAAACTATAAGGGCTTTCTCTGTGTTTCTGCATTAAAAATCTTTAAATCTAAAATGTAATGAACTTTCTATTTTTTTTTCATTTGTCACATTTCTGATGCAAAATAAAAACATATATTTGCAAACTGTGTAACTTAATTTATGATAAAAGTACTTTTCACTAGATTAAAAATAAATTATCAGCTAAAAGGTGAAGACTAAGGATTGCTTTGGCAGCATTTAGGACAGATTGGTGAAGAACAAGGCCAGACATGACCAGGAAACTAATATTTGTGGTCTTTAAACTGTTAAAAAAATGTGGAACTTCTATTTTTATTAGGTGCAATCTCATGTAAAAACAGAAGCTGATTAAGATGCAGAAAAAGAGGATGGTTAAATCCCAGACGTGTGGAGTCCTGCAGTGACAGTGATTTATAAACAGCTGTACCACTGGATCCACACAGATCAGGAAGATTAGATCAGATTCTATTTTAAAGAACTAGAAACTTAAGTTGTAAACTGCTGTGGTCATATTTACAGAAATAAAACAAGCGAAAATAACATTTGGACATTTATCAAACTAAGTAATTTTATCAATCTGAGGGAAACAGAGATAAAGATTAAAAATCTTATTCAAGAGGTGTTTGAAAACAACTTCTGCTGATAGAATAAAATGTGAAAGAGGCATACATTTTTTAAAGTTTTTTTTCTGCATTGTATTCAACTGTCAGAGACCAGCAGTGACCCTTCCACAACACTAGGGGGCAGCAGTACCCACCAGAAAATGAAAAAGCCGGAAGAGAAAGAAAAAAAAAACCAAACAAACAGGCGGAACCTTTCTTTCGTTCCTTCTGAACACCACGGACGGTTTACCGCGGTGCACGGAGTGTTAGATTCCCCAACAGCCGCTTTAAGACTGTATTTATGAGTTTAGGGTTAACCAGCGGTTGATAACCATGGAGGTCCTCGGTGAAGACTTTGGAGACTTGACTCCTCAGGAGTTGGCGGCTCCTGTCAACACCGTGGCTGTGAGTTTGCGAAAAAAGCGACACAAAATCTGGTCCCACAATGCTGAGTAGTGAGCGTGTGAGAGCTTCGAGTTCCACAGTGGAACCAGTAACCTCAAGTAGAATTGTTGTGATGCTTTTATTGATGCTTTAGTCCTTAAAAATCAATATCACAAGTCTGTTTTATGGTTCCATTGTTTAACGAACTGTGAATGAATTTAAAAGATTTTCATGTAAAAAATAAATCATTAAAACTTTTTTTTCCATTTTATTTACAGGATAAATGGAAGCTGTTACCAGCCTTTTTGAAGGTAATGCAAGCTTGAACGCATCACGGTGTATCCTTAAATTGATTGTTATTTCTTCAATTGGTGTTTTAAGGTATTTTTTATCAATATGTTTTATGATTAACAGGCCTGAGCTACAGGTTGGATTCACTTAGTTTTTTATGTTGCTATACAGACTTAATAATCGGGATTATTCAGAAAAATGCAATAATTGTGCTCAGAAATCCTAAAAAAAAAAAACAACATTTCTATCATTATTAGATTTTCTTTCTTTTTTTAAGCTATTTGATTAATTATTCTACATATTGGCAGTGGCTAAAGTCTGTATGATAGATAAACTGCAATTTTATCTAGACTTTTCCAAGTTATAGAACAAAATAAATCAAATGTG